>NC_133194.1:865000-895000 GCF_049306965.1 Danio rerio | reverse complement strand
GCTGGTTCTCTGGTCAGAGCATAATCAGATTATGTGTGACCCGAGTGCTGGTTAATCTCAGCAGAGTAATCTGGACAGAAACACACAGATCCTTCATTCACACACACACAAAGCCTTTCAAACACAACAGGCAGACGCATGCATCGAGTCTGCTTCGGCCTTTACACACAGTTATACAAGGAACAACAGCAATGTGATAAAAACACCCTAGCAACTGCACTGCAACGTGATAACTCCCCCAGCACACCCTAGCAACAGCAGCAATGTCATAAAAAACACCTTATCAACTGCACTGCAACATGATAACTACCCCCAGCACACCCTAGCAACAGAATAGCAATGTGATAAAAACACCCTATCAACTGCACTGCAATGTGATAACTACCCCCAGCACACCCTAGCAACAGCATAGCAATGTGATAAAAAACACCCTATTAAATGCACTGCGACATGATAACTACACCCAGCACAGCCTAGCAACAGCATAGCAATGTGATAAAAACAATTTATCAACTGCACTGCAACATGATACCTACCAACAGCACACCCTAGCAACAGTAAAGCAATGTGATAAAAAAACACCCAAGCAACTGCATTGCAACCTGATAACTACCACCAGCACACCCTAGCAACAGCAGCAATGTCATAAAAAACACCCTAGCAACTGCACTGCAACAAGATAACTACACCCAGGACATCCTAGCAACAGCATAGCAAAGCAATAAAACAGCCAGAATACCCTAGCAACTGCACAATAACATAATAGAAATACCCAGAACATCCTGGCAACAGCATAGCAATGTGATAAAACAAGCAGAAAACCCTAGCGCTTGTATAGCAACATTATAGAAGCACCCAGAACACCATAGCAACCACATAGCAACATGATAGAAACACTTAGAACACCCTAGCAACTACATAGCAACATGATATTAACACCCAGAACACCCTAGCAACCACATAGCAACATGATAGAAACACCCAGAACACCCTAGCAACCACATAGCAGCATGACAGAAACACCCTGGCAACAGAATAGGAACATCCAGAACATCCAAGCAACTGCAGTGCATTGTGACAAAAAAAAACAACCACCAGAAAACCTTAGCAACAGCATGACAATGTGATAAAACAACCAGAAACGTTAGTGCCAGCATAGCAACATGATAGAAGCACTCAGAACACCCTAGCAGCCACATAGCAACATGACAGAAAAAACCCAGAACACCTTAGCAACCACATAGCAACATGACAGAAACACCCTGGCAACGGGCTTTGAACATCCAGAACACCCTAGCAAATGCTTTGCAGTGTGATATAAAACAATCAGAACACCTTAGCAACAGCATGACAGAAACACTTAGAACACCCTAGCAACAGATTAGCAATGTGATAAAACAACGGAACACCCAAGTGTTTGCATTGAAACATGATAGAAACACCCAAAACACCTTAGCAATACAATAGCAAAGTGATGCAAAGCTCTTTGTATTATTATTATTATTATTATTATTATTATTATCATTATTATTTGTCCAATATATGACACGCTTTCCTTTGCAAGTCACCCTGCAAGAAGAGACGCCATTATAAAAGTACAGTATCTCTTATTACAGAATCCGCTCATCTGCAGTAACCTGAGGTGTGGTGACTCTCTGACCTCTTCAGCAGCTGCTGTCCGTCAGCCGGAGTCACAGAGGTCATGACAGATGTGACAGTGTCATGTTCACATAAAACCAGTGCTGGGTCTGCAGTTGGTTGCTAGGGTATTTTGGGTGGCTTTAAGGTGTTCTGTGTGGTTGCTAAGGTATTATGGGTAGTTTCTAGGGTATTCTGGGTGCTATCTATGATGTTTTGAGTGGTTGCTAGGATATTATGGGTGTTCTTTATGGTTACTATGGTATTCTGGGTGCTTGCTAGGGTGTTCTGGGTGGCTTTAGGGTGTTCTGTGTTATTTTAGTGTTCTTTGTGGTTGCTAGGGTATTATGCATGGTTACTAGGGTGTTCTGGATGGTTTTAGGGTGTTCTGTGTGGTCGCTAGGGTATTTTTGGGTGGTTGCTAGAGTGTTCTTTTTGGTTGCAGTGGTATTTTGTATGCTTCCTATGGTGTTCTAAGTGATTTTAAGGTGTTCTGCGATAATTTAGGGTGTTCTCTGAGGTTGCTAGGGTATTATGTGAGGTTACTAGGGTGTTCTGGGTGGTTTTAGGCTGTTCTGTGTGGTTGCTAGGGTGTTCTTTTTGGTTGATATGGCATTTTTAGGTGATTTTTGTGGTATTCTCTGAGGTTTTATGACATTTTATGTGGTTGTTAGAGTGTTATGAGTGGTTGCTAGGGAGTTTTAGGTGGTTGCTAGGCTGTTTAATGTGGTTACAAGGATATTCTGGGTGCTTTCTAGAGTGTTCTGAGTGGTTTTAATGTGTTCTGTGTGATTGCTAGGGTTTTATGTGTGGTTACTAGTGTGTTCTGGGTGGTTTTAGGGTGTTCTGTATGGTTGCTTGGGTATTATGGGTGGTTGTTAGGGTTTTCTTTATGGTTGCTGTGGTATTTTGGATGCTTTCTATGGTGTTCTGAGTGGTTTTAAGGTGTTCTGTGCGGTTGCTAGGTTATTAGGCATGGTTACTAGTGTGTCCTGGGTGGTTTTATGGTGTTCTGTGCTGTTGCTAGGGTGTTATGGGTGGTTGCTAGGGTGTTTGGTGTGGTTGCCAAGATATTCTGGGTGCTTTCTAGTATATTCTGAGTGGTTTTAGGGTGTTCTGTGTGGTTGTTAGGGTATTATGGATGGTTGCTAGGGTGTTCTGGATGCTTTCTAAGGTGTTCTGCGTGGTTGCAAGGGTGTTCTTTATATTTGCTATGGTATTCTGGGTGCTTGCTCAGGTGTTCTGGGTGGTTGCTAGGGTATTATGAATGGTTAAAAGGGTATTCTGGGTGTTTTCTAGGGTGTTCTGAGTGGTTGCTAGGTTATTAAACATTGGTTGCTAGGGTATTCTGGGTGGTTGCTAGGTTATTAAATATGGTTGCTAGGGTATTCTTGGGGTTTTCTTGGGTATTCTGGGTGGTTTAGTGTCTGAAGTTTCCACGTCTCCATGTCAATACCGCAGCATATGGTAAATTTTTACATGCACATTGTGTTATGAAGGTCTCGTGCTATAATCCTCTGATCTCATCACTGTACTATGGTGTTTCCATCATACTCTACGGTCAGGGTTAGAAGAGTCTGATGCAGGTCACGGCCCAGCAGGCGGTTCACGTGTGGTTTGATGGACTCTCATTTTGAGCCGAAGCGCTGCTGTGAACTCTGCTTACTCATTGTGCTCACGACGAAACACACCAGAACCAAAAAAAAAATCTAAAATTACAGAAGGAACCCTGAGACCAAACACAGTCTAAAAATAGAGGACAAACTGGTACGGTCAAATGAGCAGCAGCCGACACTGTTCACATGTGTGTGTCTGCATTTAAAAACAATTAGCGCTAACAGGTGAAAAAAGTCCACAGCCGCACACTGAATCCCACACATACACTCTCATTTACCTGACTAGTACGAAACAACTAGAAATGACCAATATCAATGACCAAATATCCCTTTGTTTTTCAGGGATCACCACAGCGGAATGAACCGCCAACTATTCCAGCGTATGTTTTATGTCTATGAACGCAAAGAGCCAAAAGCAGAACAGGGATATAAGTTGAGTGCAGAAAACCTCAAAATAACCCTCTGACAGAGATCCAGTGCACGTGGAGCAGTGGCGTCTGTCAGCAGCTGTAGGTCTGTGGTGGAGTTAAATGTGTCTGGGAATGAGACGGTACACGCGTTTCACCAGATCCATCACAAACACACAGAAATACACTGCAAAAGAGCCGATGTGGATGACGGACGAGTGTCCAGACAAACGGCTTCACTTAGCATAAAATAAACTAAAATATAATAAAATAAATATAATATAATATATTATGATAAAGTATAATAAACATGATATAATATAATATAATAAAAATATAATATAATATATTAAAATAAAATAAATATAATATAATATCGTAAAATATAATATAATAAAAAATATAATATAATATATTAAATAAAATAAAATAAATATAATATAATATCGTAAAATATAATATAATAAAAAATATAATATAATATATTAAAATAAAATAAAATAAATATAATATAATATCGTAAAATATAATATAATAAAAAATATAATATAATATATTAAAATAAAATAAAATAAATATAATATAATATCGTAAAATATAATATAATAAAAAATATAATATAATATATTAAAATAAAAATAAATAAATATAATGTAATATCGTAAAATATAATATAATAAAATATAATTAATATAATAAAAAATAATATAATATATTACAATAAAATAAAATAAATATAATATAATATAATAAAAAATATAATATAATATATTAAAATAAAATAAATACAATATAATATCGTAAAATATAATATAATAAAAATATTATATAATATATTAAATAAAATAAAATAAATATAATATAATATCGTAAAATATAATATAATAAAAAATATAATATAATATATTAAAATAAAATAAAATAAATATAATATAATATCGTAAAATATAATATAATAAAAAATATAATATAATATATTAAAATAAAATAAAATAAATATAATGTAATATCGTAAAATATAATATAATAAAAAATATAATATAATATATTAAAATAAAAAAAATAAATATAATGTAATATCGTAAAATATAATATAATAAAATATAATTAATATAATAAAAAATAATATAATATATTACAATAAAATAAAATAAATATAATATAATATCGTAAAATATAATATAATAAAAAATATAATATAATATATTAAAATAAAATAAATATAATATAATATCGTAAAATATAATATAATAAAAAATATAATATAATATATTAAAATAAAATAAAATAAATATAATATAATATCGTAAAATATAATATAATAAAAAATATAATATAATATAATAAAAAATAATATAATATAATATATTAAAATAAAATAAATATAATATAATATAATATCGTAAAATATAATATAATAAAGATATAATATAATATATTAAAATAAAATAAATATAATATAATATCGTAAAATATAATATAATAAAATATAATTAATATAATATAATAAAAAATAATATAATATAATATAATATTGTAAAATATAATATAATAAAATATATTTAATATAATATAATAAAAATAATATAATAAAATATAATATAATATCGTAAAATATAATATAATAAAATACAATGAATATAATATAATATAATATAATATAATATAATATAATATAATATAATATAATATAATATAATATATAAAACATCTACAAACATAATAGGGATGCTAGCAAAACATTAAAACATGATAGCCATGTGCTAATTAATTAGTAACATGCTAAAACACGTTAGCAATAAGTTAAATCATGATAAAACATAAAATGTCAGCAACATACTATCAGTGTCATTTCATGCTAAAAACATGGTAGCACCACTGTAAACAGCTAAAACATGAGATAAATCATGATAAAACATGTAAACAATATACTATCAGCTATTTCACGCTAAAAACATGGTAGCAATCAGCTAAATCATGCTAGAAATAACTCATGTAACCAGAAATATAATCCTTTGTCAAAAGGAAAAGCTAGATTATTTTCTTCCGCCATTGTCAGATTATTTTGCTTGTTTTAAGGGAAACCCACTTCATTTTGACTCATTATTTTTGAAAACAAGACTATATTTTTTGCTTGTCTAAAAAATGCTTCGTGAATTCAGAACTTTTATGATATTTGGACTAGAAACAAGACAGAAACACATTTTTTTGCAGTGTGTGAACAGTTGAAGAACGCAAGGTGACTTGTGTACTGCTGTGCGTCTGAACGGGGCCTGCTGAGGGTGAAATGCGCTGGTTTTTCGCTCTGACATGTGACCCGGGGTCAGGCGTGTATTTATATCTGCAGCTGCAGTGGCTCGTGTGTCTGAAACTGAGAGTGAACTGCATTACAGAACTTTAATAGCAAAGACAACTTCCTGTTCGCAGCCATGACATCACAGCGTTAATAATAAAAATAAAGTAATAATATTTAAAATATTAATAATAAAATAATAATAATAAAATAATAATACTACTAATAAAATAATAATAATAATATTAAAATAATCAAATAATAATAACCAAATAAAAAAATTAATAATAAAAATCAAATAATAATAATAAATAATAAAATAATAATATTAATACTAAAAATAAAATAATAAAAATAATAATAATAGAAAAATAATAATAATAATCAAATAATTATAATCAAATAATAATAATAATAATGTATTAATAAAAATCAAATAATAATAATAATATAATAATAATAATATAATACTAATAAAATTATTATAATAATAATAAAATAATAATAAAATAATAATATTAATATTGAAAATAAAATAATAAAAATAAAACAATAATAATAATAATAAAATAATAATAATAATAATAAATACAACAATTAATAATTTTTTTTTAAATCACATAAATTAATTATATATCAATAATATCTTAATTTAATTAATCTTAATTTAATTAATCCAAATAAAAGTTATATTGTCAAATTAAGCCGCTTAAATAACAAATGTGGGTCAGACTGACTCACTGCATCACAGGAAATCTATGAGTTCACACAATATTATAAGTTCCCATAAGGCTGATGTGCCGACACACACCTCTGATGGGGTAAAAATAGCAGAAGTATTGATAACAGAGCTGAGAGAACTCACACACACACACCAGTCTGCCCTGATGGAGGTCAAACACTGCGACAGTGACGTCATCATCATATCCCACAATGCACAGTCAATGACAGCTGCGTACACACACACACACACACACACACACTGAATGCTAACGATGAGGCAGTTTCTGTGGCTTCTCACTTCCATTTTGGATAATATATTAACTTAACTTTAGGAAGTGATGTCACTGTAAACTCAGGTAACCATGGCGACCTGATGCTGAAAGAGGAAACACAGCTGGGACTGCAGATAACAGTGAACAGTGGACAATACACACACACACACACACACACACAACAGAGGCTCGTAAACTCATAAACACACACACATACACACACACACACACATTACACACATACTGTACATGCAGCTGATGATGTAATGATGCAGATGTTTTCAGCAGCTGCAGATGTTTGTATGTTTGTGTAGTTTTCTGGCATCTACGTGTGTGTGTGTGTGTGTGTGTGTGTGTGTGTGTGTATCTGTGCGTCTCATAACCTGAGCTTATGACTTTAACATCAGTGTGTTTCTGCTCACAGACTGTAAAGACATCAGCCTCTGTTTACTACATGACACACACACACACACACACATGCACACACACACACACACACACACACACACACATTTTCTATTTCTTTCACACACAAACACTTTCTCTTCCAAACACATACACAAACTTTCTTACACACACACACACACACACACACACACACACATACACACACAAATAAACATAAATAAACACAAACAACACACAAACACAGGCAACGCGGTGGCGCAGTGGGTAGCACTGTAGCCTCACAGAAAGAAAGTTGCTGGTTTGAGCCTCAGCTGGGTCAGTTGGTGTTTCTGTGTGGAGTTTGCATGTTCTCCCCGTGCTGGCGTGGGTTTCCTCTGGGTGCTCCGGTTTCCCCCACAGTCCAAACACATGCGCTATAGGGGAACTGATCAACTACACTGACCATAGTGTATGAATGTGTGTGTGTGTGAGTGTGTGTGTGTGTGTTTGTGTGTGTGTGAATGAGTGTATGGGTGTTTCCCAGCACTGGATTGCACCTGGAAGGGTGTCCGCTGTGTAAAACATAAGCTGGGATAGTTGGTGGTTCATTCCACGGTGGCGACCCCTGATGAAAAAGGGACTAAGCCGAAGGGAAATGAATGTTTCCGTGCCACTCACAGTCAATCACAAAGCAGCCAATCAGCATCCAGTATATGTAATCAATTTGGAATTCTGACCAATCAGTGCCAGTCCTGAGTTTATTTATGTTTAAAATGACGTTTCCATGGCAACCAGACAGCGACGAGAGTAAATCTGCGGTCTGAAGTGTGTGATTGTCAGATTAATCTGGATTAAGACGCCCTCAAGAAAGTCGAGAGTATCACTGAAGAGGAGAGGAATAAACACAGTCTGATTCTTTAGAAAGGAGAAGCACAGAACCCCTGGCATGTGCTGTAACTATTCTTCAAGAGAACTTTATGCAATATAATGTTTATTTTAAATAACAGAATAGAAAATCTGAGCTGTTAAAGTTGATATAGTCAGGTATTTATGTATGTTATTTGGTGATAAAAATATAATCAAAGCCCAGAAAAACTCACTGAAGTCCACTGAAACAGCTGCAATTCATTGGACTCGCTTTATGATTACTAACATTTAATGAATAAACAGAATAAATGCATTTGAAACATTATTTTTATTACTATTACTTTCCTCTCATATGTGTAAAATGTTGCTATAAAGCTGATTTCCATCATCCTTCAGAATAAAACACACATTAAACCCACTGGCTTGGTGGGAGTCGAGGGGGAAGCAGGTGGCAGGAGACTTAAAACACATCATCTGTCTACTTAAACCTCACACACACACACACACAGACACAGACACAGACACAGACACAGACACACACATACGCATACACACACACAAACACACACACACACACATACGCACACACACACACACACGCACACACACACACGCACACACACACACACACACACACATACACACACACAAACACACACATACGCACACACACACATACGCACACACACACATACGCACACACACATACGCACACGCATATACACACACACACACACACACACACAAACACACACTACTGACACAGATGCAAATAGTGACACACACACGCATGCATACACACATGCACACACACTCACGCACATATACTGACACACACTCACATATGGACGCACACATATACGCACACGCATACACAAACACACAAACACACACACACACACAAACCAACAAAAACACACTAACACACATATACTGACACACACTCAAATATTGACACACAAACACAGACAAACACACATAAACACACCTACTGACACACACACACATGCATGCACACATGCACATACACTCACGCACATATACTGACACACACTCACATATGGATGCACACACATACCCCCGTCCCCCCCCCCCCCCAAACACACACACACACAAACACACACAAACTCATTCACTCACTCGCTTACAAACACGCGCACACACACACACATATGCACACACCTACTGGCACACACACAGATTTGGAACACAAGGTACACAAACACGCTCACACACAAATACTGACACACACTCACATATTGACGCAAAAACACATACGCACACACATACACACACCTACTGGTGCACACACACACACACACACACACACACACACACACTTGCACAGCTATCTTCATGGGAACTTCCCCTTGAAAAAATGATTTTTATACTGTACAGACTGTATATTCAGATTTGGAACACACACACACACACACACACACACACACACAAAATCAGACATATATGATTCAACAAGTGTAATATTTTAAGTCTACTGTCAAATGTTTACAATAATGAAGATAAGAACTTTTTTTTACTTTTCTAAGTCATTAATTTGATCCAAAATATGATTAATTTGTGAAATATTCTTAAAATGTAAAATAACAGTTTGTTGATCATCAGATCCTCATATTATACTGCTTTCTGGAGGATCATGAACACTCAAGACTGCAGTAATAATGCAGAGAAATCTGCTTTACATCACAGATATAAATTAAACTTTACTATATATGCACAGATAAATCTGATATTTCAAATTATAATAATATTTCATAATTATTAATGTATTCATCATCTAATAAATGCAGTTTTTCAGCATAAAGCACTTCAAAAAAATCACAGATTCATCATTATTTAATTACAGTAGGGAACTGACCCAAATGTTAAGCTGAACAGTGTAAAGCTCTGGATGTGTGTGTGTGTGTGTGTGTGTGTGTGTGCTGTCAGACTGGTTTGTGTTCTCCAGCATCACTGACTCATGTTTAAAGTGATCCTGAAGTGCTGAGTGTCGAGTGTGTGAGTTTCTGTTCACTGATAGTGGCTCTAATTCTGGACTGCAGGCTGAGCTTCTCATTGGCTGTTGCTGGTAGAGATCAGGGGCGGGGCAATGGTGCCCCTCCCCCTTCAGGTTCATTATAATTCGCACTTGACTTCCCAGTATGTAGCCGACATTCCTGTGTCAGTATGTGAGTGTGTGTGTGTGTGCGTCAGTATGTGTATGTTTGTCAGTTTATAATGAGAGAGTGTGTGTTTGTGTGTCAGTATGTGAGTGTGTGTGTGTGTGTGTGCGTCAGTATGTGTATGTTTGTCAGTTTATAATGAGAGAGTGTGTGTTTGTGTGTCAGGATTTGAGTGTGTGTGTGTGTGCGTCAGTATGTGTATGTTTGTCAGTTTATAATGAGAGAGTGTGTGTTTGTGTGTCAGGATTTGAGTGTGTGTGTGTGTGCGTCAGTATGTGTATGTTTGTCAGTTTATAATGAGAGAGTGTGTGTTTGTGTGTCAGGATTTGAGTGTGTGTGTTTGCATGCGTGTGTATCAGTGTGGGTGTTTGAGTAAGGGAGTGCAGGTGCATCTATGTGAGTGTGTGCGTGTCAGTATGTGAGTGTATGTTTGTATGGGTGTATGTGCATGTGTGCGTGTGTGTTTCAGTATATGTGTGTTTCAGCAAGTGCATGTGGCAGTATATGTGTGTGTGTGTGTGTGTGTATTAATATGTGAGTGTGTCAGCATGTGCATATTTGTCAGTATATATGTGTGTGTGTGTGTGTGTGTGTGTGTGTGTGTGTGTGTGTGTGTGTGTGTGTGTGTGTGTCTGTGAGAGAGACTCACCGATACACGCATGAACACGGACGCTCAGCTGAGTTCGTAAAATCACACTGTGCTTCTTTCCCCTCCTAAACACACACAGAAAATGAAGAAGTGATGCGTTATAGAAGATAATAGAAATAAAACACTAATGCCATGGAGATACTAACTGGAACACACACACACACACACACACACACACACACACACACACACACACAGTACAGATAGTATATTTATATCCAAAAAAATGTCCCCAAAAGTATAGCAATATCAGTATGATTTGACCACACAGACACACACGTGCACACATACACACTGTTTATACTAAACGTATACAAGTATAGCAATACCAGTCAAATTTGGCTATATACACACACATACACATCCAGACACACACTTACACATATACATAAACATAAACACAAACACAAACATAAACACAAACACACACACACACACACAAACACACACACAAACACACACACACACACACACACACACACACACACACACACACACACACACACACACACACACTCCAGCTATGAGTGAAGAGCTCTTCTCAGAATCAGCTCAATATTAAAATGCCTATGATAAGAAACAGCAGCAGCTGGTTAACTGTTGCCCTCTGCTCTTTCCTCCTTCACACTCTTCAAACTCAAACATTTAGCATCATGTGCAGTGTTTTATTTACATATGAAATCATTCATTAGCACAAGATCAGGATAAAAACTATTGACGACATGTTTAAAAATACAGATCACATCTTTATTTTTGGGGCATCATGATGGCTCAGTGGTTAGCACTGTGGCCTCACAGAAAGAAGGTCACTGGTTTGAGTCTCGGCTGGGTCAGTTGGTGTTTCTGTGTGGAGTTTGCATGTTCTCCCCGTGTTGGCGTGGGTTTCCTCCGGGTGCTCCGGCTATAGGGGAATTGATAAACTAAATTGGCTGTAGTGTTTAAGTGTTTGTGTAAAGCTGTGTGTATGGGTGTTTCCCAGTACTGGGTTGCAGCTATAAGGGCATCCGATGTGTAAAACATATGCTGGAATAGTTAAGGTTCATTCCACTGTGGCGACCCTTGATAATAAAGGGACTAAGCTGAAGGAAAATGAATGAATGAATAAATAAATTAATATATTTATAATATATTTGCCTCTTTGAGTTGCACAGCATAAATTACACTGTCTAGAGTTATTAAAGCAGTGTTTACATATATGTGTGCGTGTGTGTGTGTGTGTGTGTGTGTGTGTGGCAGATCTTCATCTCTAAAGACTCACTCCTTTGCTGACCTTTGACCTCCCAATAATAACAATAATAAACACATTCAACTGCATAGACAGTGTCTGCTCACTAATAACCAGCTCACGCTCACACACGCTCACACACACACACACACATACACACACACACACACACACACACACACACACACACACACACACACACACACACACACACACAGTGACCTAAGTCCCCACTTAAATATAAAAACAAGTGCACACACACACACACATACACACACAAGACAAGAAGGTCTGTGTAATGGGACGTTCACATGTCAATCATCTGTCAGACTGACATCAGAACACACACGAAGAGCAAACGAAGACTGGAGCATCACACACACACACACACACACACACACACACACACACACACACACACACACACACACACACTGCTGTCATTCACAGCTTGAGCCACTGATGGTTTCCAAACGCAAACGCGACTGAGACTCTTTAAATATGCGGAGAACTCAAACAGTCACCAAACACACACACACACACACAAACACACACACACACACACACACACACACACACTGTACCCAATCAAAAATGACATTTACAATAAAGTTTTAATTAAAATAGATCAATTACAAACTTTCTCTTTCTCGCACACATGCACACATGCACACACACACACACACACACACACACACACACACACACACACAGCCTCTGACTCATCACAACACATTTAACCCAGTGACTTATGGAAAATACCTCACGGATCACAAGCGACCCATAAATCCACCAACACAGATCTGATGTTGAGCCAGAACATCCAGTGACACGATGACATCATAACCACCAGCTCATGAATATTCAGTATGTGACTCCATACGTTTACATATCAGCACTACATCAACAACGCTGATGAGGGAAATAGCTCAGATCCAATAATCCCAAAGACAAGCGTTAGATATACAGTGAAGTCCACAGAACTTTATTTCATTATTTTGAGTTGTTTTATTTTATTCATGTTTACTATATTTAATAAAAATATACATGTAGTGATGTTTATTTTCAGTCTGTAATATTTAAAAAAGCAACATCACATGTGTGTTTGGCTATGAGCTGGGCTGTGTAATCCTGTATCTCTGCAGGTGCAGTGAGTCTGTGCTGAGAGTCAGCTTTTCCACATGGAGAGACAATAAATCACACTCAGTGCACTTAGAATACTGCATACAGCTCTCTCTCTCTCTCTCTCTCTCTCTCTCTCTCTCTCTCTCTCTCTCTCTCTCTCTCAGGAAATCTGTTAAGGTGATTTGTGTGAGAGCAAACACACACAGAAACACACATACTGTGACATCAAGAAGCTGTGGGGAGACACAATCCAACAGAATAACAAGTGTAGTATAGTGTGCTCTGTCAAGTGTGCATTTTACAGTGAGGGTGAAGTATGCACTGAGCAGTGAGTTTGCAGTGAGTGTTCGGTATGCCATTAGAAGTCTGCAGGGTGCATTGTAGCATATAAATATACATACATATACATATGGTGAAGATGAAGTTTGTTGTGAGAATAGTGTGCAGTGAGTATGCAGTGAGTGTGTCGTGAATGTGCAGTGAGTGTGCAGTAAGTGTGTTGTGAGTATGCAGTGAGAGTGCAGTGCATGTGCAGTGAGTGTGCTATGAGTATGTAGTGAGTGTGCAGTGAGTGTATTGAGTGTGCAGTGTGTTGTGAGTATGCAGTGAGTATGTAGTGAGAGTGCAGTGAGTGTGCAGTGAGTGTGTATTGAGTGTGTAGTGAGAGTGCAGTGAGTGTGTAGTGAGTATGCAGTGAGTATGCAGTGAATGTGTAGTGAGTGTGCAGTAAGTGTGTTGTGAGTATGCAGTGAGTGTGTAGTGAGAGTGTAGTGAGTATGCAGTAAGTATGCAGTGAATGTGTATTGAGTGTGCAGTGAGTATGTAGTAAGAGTGCAGTGGTGTGTAGTGAGTGTGCAGTAAGTATGCAGTGAATGTGTATTGAGTGTGCAGTGAGTGTGTATTGAGTGGGGAGTGAGTGTGTAGTGAGTATGCAGTGAGTGTGTATTGAGTATGCAGTGAGAGTGCAGTGAGAGTGCAGTGAGTGTGCAGTGAGTGTGTATTGAGAGTGCAGTGAGTATGCGGTGAATGTGTAGTGAGTGTGCAGTAAGTGTGTAGTGAGAGTGCAGTGTGTGTGTAGTGAGTATGCAGTGAATGTGTATTGAGTGTGCAGTAAGTGTGTTGTGAGCGTGCAGTGAGTGTGTAATGAGTATGCAGTGAATGTGTATTGAGTGTGCAGTAAGTGTGTTGTGAGCGTGCAGTGAGTGTGTAGTGAGTATGCAGTGAGTGTGTAGTGAGAGTGCAGTGAGTGTGTATTGAGTATGCAGTGAGTATGCAGTGAGTGTGTATTGAGTATGCAGTAGGTGTGTAGTGAGAGTGCAGTGAGTGTGTATTGAGTGTGCAGTAAGTGTGTAGTGAGTATGCAGTGAGTGTGTTGTGAGTATGCAGTGAGTGTGTTGTGAGTATGCAGTGAGTGTGTTGTGAGTATGCAGTGAGTGTGTTGTGAGTATGCAGTTAGTGTGAAGCGAGTGTGTAGTGAATGTGCATTGATTGTGCAGTGAGTGTGCAATGAGCATGCAGTGAGTATGCAGCTGGATAGCCTGTGCAGTGTATGTGTTCAGTGAGTGTGTAGTGAATGTGCAGTAAATGTGTTGCGAGTATGCAGTGAGTATGTCGTGAGTGTGCAGAGAATGTGCAGTGAGTGTGTGGCGCGAGTGTGCAATGAGCATGCAGTGAGTATCCAGCTGGATAGCCTGTGCAGTGTATGTGTTCAGTGAGTGTGTAGTGAATGTGCAGTAAATGTGTTGCGAGTATGCAGTGAGTATGTCGTGAGTGTGCAGAGAATGTGCAGTGAGTGTGTGGCGCGAGTGTGCAATGAGCATGCAGTGAGTATCCAGCTGGATAGCCTGTGCAGTGTGTGTTCAGACAGTGTGCAGTGAGTGTGTACCAGGTATGGAGTGTGCATAGAGTGCACAGATAGTATGCAGTAAGTGTGCAGTGAGCTTGCAGTGTGCGAGTGACTGACCCTGCGCAGTCGTCCTGCTGGAATCCCTCCAGTTCGTCTCTCTGCTCGTCCAGTGTGGACTCCAGATCCAGATAAACCCCATTGTGAGAGAGCTGGAGAGCGCAGTCATCGAGCTGCACACACACACACACACACACACACACACAACACACACACATTTATTAGATATATTAGATTTAGTTTTATTAAAATATGCTTATTTCAGTTATCATTGTTAAAGGGGTCACTGTAAGGTCAACTGACTGCCCTTGATGTGTTGACAGATTTAAGACGACTTGTTTTCAGAGTCAGACCTTACTGTCGTAATGAAATCAGTCAAAATCAAGACATGATTATACTTTATTGTGCTCAAATGAGCAAAATCTAGAGGCCTTTACCTTTATATAAGACACTTCTGACACCAAATCATCAACTAGAATCCTAAAAACTGTTCCTAAAACTTAGATTTGCCACAAGACTTCAGTCAGGTAGTGTGTGTCAGGCACTCCTTCACAGTTTGCAGCGCTGAAACACAGGCAGTGTTTGCAGAATCAGCCAGACATGTTGCTTTAGAGCATCAACGTTTCTCTGTTTCAGACATTACAGAGCAGTAAATGTGATTACCGTCAGTCGTAAAGCACAGAAGCACACACACACACACACACACACACACACACACACAGGCTTTCACTTTCCTACACTGCGCTCCAGGCACAGAAAACACCAGTATGAGCTGCACTGATGGATCTATAGCTTTGATTAACAATTAGACAGCAGAATCAACCTGCTGGAACACACATTGACCTGACACACACACACACACACACACACACGTGCTGAAGGTTTCACGTGTTAAAATGTTAGTATGCATGACCAAAGAGTATGATGAGCAGCTGCAACACAAAACACTCATGACAAACACAGGTGTGCATATAAATTAAAGCAGAACACACACACACACACACACTCAAAAGCACACACAAATACACACATAAACTTAAAAGCACACACAAACAAACAAATAAACACACGTAGACACAAGCACACACACAAGCAGGGGCCGCTGATAAACCTGTCAGGCTTTATTCTGAGATAACAACCCCACAGCATAAAGACTGCACTGTCGCAGTGTGCATGTGTAGGTTTTCTCTAGTTTGGCGCGTGTGAGGTCGAAACACCTGCGTCTCCATCGAGTCTGAGCTCCTCCAAACCCTAATCAAACACTCGCGCTCCAGCTCAAGACTTCAGCTCTGATTTAAGACCACGATCCGGCCAGAAAGCTCACCGCATCCAAGAATGTGTCACGAAACTGGACACACACACACACACACACACACCTGCTGAAGAACAGTGATCAGTGAATCTGCACGCTTCTGTTTACAGTCAATTACGCCCGACATTTACAGTGTCAACTCTTTTACTACACACCTCAATAAGTTGCTCTATTTGTGCTGATTCTGTTATTCTGTTATTTAATAATTATACTGTGGCATCAAATGCTCTTCAAATGACTATAACATCACTTATCGGGATCATTTCTGTGACAAAATACTGCACAACAAGACCGTGACAGATCTGCAGTCAATATTAACACAGATGCTCTGCTGAACACTGAGGATCTACAGGAGACAACGCATCCGAGAACAACATCTGACTGATCCCAAATCAGCACATTGATGAGTCAGACCAGAGGTTAATCAACCAGTCACTGACAACACACACAGACACACACAAGCACGCACACACACACTGTGTTTATTCTGTTAAATGATGCTAAATAGATTTGTCAGGTTGAATTTACTCATATGTTCACGTTATCAGTCTGTTCTGGTGTGTGTGTGTGTGTGTGTGTGTGATATCTCAGTACTGTTGCGCCTAATAACTGCAGTGGATATCTGTGCAGTAGTGTAGCTCAGATATACTGGCCTGTTTTAGTGATATGATGACCATGTAAAGTGAGATAATGCTGCTACTTAAGGAGCCAGTGATGTTCAATCCTGTAATAATATATGAAAAGAGCTCAAGCTGAAGTGAAAGATCTCCTGCACCGACTACAGTGTCTGTCTGTCAGTCCACACAGATATAAATAGAGCTGACTGAATCTCTTCCACAGTGTAAGTGGTGGTTACTGAACGTTAAACTCTGACTGTCCCACTGTCTTTTACCAAACTCTGACTTAACCCTTACATATCATTAACTTAACTTTACCTTAATTCTAACTCAACCCTGACTTATCTCTAACTTAACCCCAAATGATCTCTTACCCAACTTTAACTTGACCCTAATGTATTGTAACTCTACCTTAACCCTAACTTATCTCCAGCTTAACCCAGTATTAACCCAACTTTATCTGTAACTGAACTATATCTTAACCTCAATTTATCTCTAACTTAACCCTAAATTATCTCTAATCTAACTTTACGTATCCCTAATATACTGTAACTTTAACTTGACCCTAATCTATCTCTAACTCAACCTGATATTAACCCAAACTTAACACTACAGTATCTTATTTCCAACTTAACTCAATATTAACCCTAAATTATCTCTAACTTAATTCCAACTTAACCACAATTTGACCCTAACATAACACTAACTTATCTTTAACTTAACCTAAACTTATCTCTATGTTAATCTGAACTAATCTCTAACTTAGCCCTACATTACCGCTACACTAAATATAACTTAACCCTAATGTACTGCAACTCTAAATTGATCCTAACCTATGTCTAAATTAACCCAATATTAACCCAAACTTAACGCTACAGTATTTTATCTCCAACTTAACCCATTAACCCTAAATTATCTCTAACTTAACTAAACCTTAACACAGTTGACCCTCACATAACTCTAACTTAACCATAACATAACACTAACTTAACCCCAACATATCTCTAACTTAGCCCAATATTAACCTTAATTTATCTCTAACTTAACCCATAACTTAACCCTAACATAACATTTACATAACCCTAACATACCTCAAACTTAACCCAATATTAACCCTAACTTATCTCTAACTTAACCCTAATCTATCTAACTTAACACATAACTTAACCAAAACATAACACTAACTCACCCCCCCAACCTATCTTTAACTTAACCAAATACTAACCCTAACGTATCTCTAACTTAACCCTAATTAATCTAACTTAACCATAACATAACACTAACTTAAAACTCTAACGTATTTCTAATCTAATCATATTGTAATTCTAACGCAACTTAACTTTTTTAACTTAACTCTATCTTACTTATCAAACACAAACTTAGCTAGCTCTAACTAAACACTAACTTAACCCCAACTTAGCTGTACCTTAACACTAACTTAACCTTTACCTTTTTAATGGATTCTTCTAAATGTGCTACAGTGTTAAAAAGTATTTGGGATGCATTTTGATCCTTTCGTGCAGAAAAAAAGACCTGTGTGTGTGTGTGTGTGTGTGTGTGTGTGTGTGTGTGTGTGTGTGTGTGTGTGTGTGGAAACTCCATCCCACGGCGGCATTCTGGGAGCAAAAACTGACCTCTATTTTACTTCACAGATTCAACCCAAACAGTCAATTACTGTCCATGACTTTCACTCAAATGACAGACTGACAGAAAAACACAGAGTCAGACACAAACACACGCTTCAGAGAGCAGAAAACTCTATTGCACAGCTATCATCAAAACAAACTAACGTAATATGATGGACAACAAGTCAATCAAACAGAAATTCAACTTAGAAAATCTGTTTATTAACCATTTGAATCAATTAAATATTATGTTTTAAATCCTTTTCGTCAGAAAGATTAGAATCAACATTACAGTATGAAGGTAAAATCAGTTAAAGTAGTGCTGTCAAACAATTAAATGCATTTAATTTACTATTTTTTTAAATATAAATATATTTAGGGTGGCACGGTGGTTCAGTGGTTAGTGCCTCAAAGCAACAAGGTTGCTGGTTTGAGCCTCGGCTGGGTCAGTTGGTGTTTCTGTGTGGAGTTTGCATGTTCTCCCCGTGTTGGCGTGGGTTTCCTCCGGGTGCTCCGGTTTCCCCCACAGTCCAAACACATGCGCTATAGGGGAACTGATCAACTAAACTGGCCGTAGTGTATGAGTGTGTGTGTGTAGATGAGTGTGTATGGGTGTTTTCCAGTACTGGGAAATGTTTTACGCTGTGTAAACATATACTGTATAGGTTGTCGGTTCATTCCACTGTGGCAACCTCAGAGCCAAAGGAAAATAAATGAATGAATAAATACAAATATATTTAGTTTATTTTATATACACCAAACCTTTATATATATTTAGTACAACAAACACACACATATATATATATATATATATATATATATATATATATATATATATATATATATATATATATATATATATATATATATATATATATATGTCTTTTAAGTATGTGTGTGTGTGTGTGTTTACACATAAATGTGTAAATATGTAAGTATTTTATTTTGGATTAATGATAATCATCATTTGACAGCAACAGTACACGCATGTTTAGACGGCTAGAATATTACACTTAGTAAAGCACACGAGATTAAAAGAAGCTGAATATAACCCAATGCTGATTATGACTAAATCTGTTCTTTGTCTTGTTAAAGCCTTCACTAATTATGATGCATTCGACAAGCAGCAAAGACTTAATTACTGATTTGACAGATATGTAAATTGATTTCTGATTCATGTCAATGTAACCTAGAAAAGCTGCATTTAGGCTGAGGGGAAAGAACTGAGAGCTTGAGAAACACACAATTTAAAGGGACGGCACACCAAACAACGAACAAATCCTCATCATTTATAAACGTGTGAGTTTCTCTCTTCTGTTGAAGAGTAAACACGATATTCTGAAGGATGCTGGAAGTCCCCATAAAGATAGCTGTACATGTGTGTGTGTGTGTGTGTAAAGTGCTCTGTAATCCCGCTGTGTAAAGCAGTAAATGTCCTTTATATGCCCAGTAATCTGTCAGTTAACCCTTCATATACACAAACTGCACATCATGACATTTATTCTGTTTGTTCATACACACACACACACACACACACGCTCACTCACACACATGCACATACACACAAAGATGCTCACTCACACATGCTCAAACACTCACAGACAAAAAGCTCACACACTTACACACACATATGCTCACACACACAAACACACGCGGGCACACACATATATAAATGTGTGTTTGTGATTGTACTGTGTGTGTGTTTGTTTGTGAGTATGCTTCTGACTGTATGTTTATGAATGTGTGTGTGTGTGTGTGTATGTATGTATGAATGAGTGTCTCCAAATTCAGCTCAAGTATCGCTTCACTGTCGCACCTGTCGAGCCTTAAACTGACCACACAAATCAAGCTCATTTCACACACACACACACACACACACACACACACACACACACACACACTTAACTTTTCTATAATCCACTATTATTATATAAATTTACAGATATAAAGACACCATAAACGCATAAGTCAGCCTTCAAGTTGAATATTATTTTCAGTAAACAGCTCATTTTAGGTACACAAACAGTAAATTAATGATTAATGATTTATTTATTTATTTATTTATTTATTGACAGTGCTCAGCATGAACGAGTTCACCCCTCACAGATCTCTCTTTTAAATTAATATTTTCTATAGGACACTTTATACTAATAAAATATCTTATTTCTGTGTAAATATATATTATTTTAGTCTAAACTAAAACCAAATCGGGAACTAATCGAACAAAATACCGTAAATTACAGAGTACAAATCAGTAGCTGATACATCTCAATGAATATGTTAGTCAAAAATATTAAATACAATTTTAATAATAGGCAAAAACCAAGATGACCATAAAAAGAATAATTTTTTAGGAATAATTTTTAGGAATAGAAAGAAAAGGAATTTAAATAAGGTGAAAAAGATATATATATATATATATATATATATATATATATATATATATATATATTCCTAAAAATTATCAGGGACCAACCCTTTATTTTAAGGAATATTAACTGAAATTCACCAGAATATATTGTCTGTATTTACTCATAAATGAATGCAGATATTTATTTATAAAAGGGGTGCACTTTTTATTCTTAACACTGTTTACCTATTTATTATTATAATTATCACTTTTAATCGATCTTTTTATTATAAATCTGCTTTGAAATGACAATTAGTGTCTGACAGATAACCCTATTATATCTTTCTTTTCCTTTTTAATTATTTAAAACCTATTTTAAATATATTTTAATCATTTTTATTGTTGTTTTTCTGTTTTACACTTGTATTTTATGCTTATTTGGTTCTTGTTTATGTAAAGCACTTTGAATTACCATTGTGTATGAAATGTGCTACATGAAAAAGTTAACTTATTAGTTTTTACACATATAAGTGAATCGAACATAAAACAATTAAGTTGTCCCCAAAACAAACTCGGGAATTGTGTTGTTTCAGCTCATTTTAAATAAGTAGTTTGAACAAACAGCTGACATCATATGTTTTGAGTATAATAATAAACTTGCTTATTGTGAAAGCGCTAATTTACAAATTAACTTGAATTAATTTCGATTTAAATGAATATTGTGAGTGTTTTGTGGAGCTCTGACCTTGTGGGGAGCCTTGAGGAGCCGGTGCACTCCCGCGATCTGGTTGATCACCGGAATATCTTCCCGGAAAGTGTACACCGGAGGTCTGGTAGGTTCGGGGAAATTAGTACTGTTGAACGGATCGGTATCGTCTAAAAACTGAACCCGACACACGAACGAAGACATGCTGCATCCATTCACGGGACACCGGCGTTTCCAAGCACGTCCTTCCTCCAGGTAACGACAACAAAAACACGGTGAGCGGGGGGCCTCGGAGACTTTCAGCGCCGTAAGGGAGTCTGACAGACGGGGAAACACAAGCGACTGTCCGTCTGGTTCACGGGCGGCTGACGGTGCGGGACACAGCCGGAGCCCCCGCCGGTTAAGCGCTTTAACGGCGGAGAGCCGCGCGGGAAACAGCGGCCTCGAGCGGACAGAGAGAGCACTGCACCTGTTAATATACTATGGGGGAAAATGAACTGAGTTCGTCTGCTTATAGACTACACCCTAAAAGTAGGTTATGTGAAGATAAAGTGCACACACTTTTAAGTGTGTAACAGAAGAGAATGAAGACTTGAGGATTTAGCTAGCCTACTACTTCGCTAACGGACCGCTAATTACCCTGTCAATCATCTTGTCGGATCATCCATATTTCCTTCATATTTACAGTCCGTTTGAAATCAAAAGTACAATGTTTATTTCGCTAGCTGACATTGTTATTCTTTAGGTGAACATCTAATCTGTGTGAGTAAATGAATAGAGTAAATCCACTGAAATTGTTTGCTTTGGTCATCTTCAGTCTGAGCGTCTGCTTCTGCGTTTGGATTGGCTCCTCTAATCATATATACACCTACACTACAGCTTGGTCCCGCATTCATTTCAAGGGAGCGCTACCCTGTACTAAGATGGCGGCTCTATTGACGCATTCGTTCCAATAGACAACAACAAGGTAGGCGACGTCTAATGTATATATCTATGTCGTAGCCACGCCCTTCTTCCTGTTAAATTTATGCAGACTGATGGAAATTGTTGATTCTGTTTAAATCATCCAGAGTCATTGATTCATCTTTTTTATGAGTCAACATTCAAAGACGTTTTGGGAAGATCTATCATTGTATGTCCAAAAAAAATCAGGTTTTAGATGTAATTTGATCCCCAAAAAATTTATTTTTAATTTTGTTTCAAACAATTCATTCTTGGAATTAATAATCGATCTTTTGATTTTATTTGGTGTATTTAATATTCATAAATGCAGATTGAATAACTCTAAACCATGTTTAAAGGTTTCTATTATAGATTTTCACTTGTATATAGACTCACTCCAATATATAAGCAAAAAATATGAAGATTCAATTATAGTAGCAAAGGAGCTGAAGGTAATTGAATAGTAAACTTGCTGTCAATTGTACGGGTCAAAACATAATATCATTGTAAAGGTGCATATGTTGAAGCTGTCTTTTTATTTATTTATTTCATGTAATTTATATTTTAGTTTATTTTATGTTATTAGTTACATTTGTAGTTTTTGGATGCCATGTTTAAATTGTATATTTGCTGTTGTTTAAATTAAATAAAAAATTAATCAATTAAAAAAGACCCTCTTACTGTAAGCTTCCTATGAAAGAATCATGCGCTACAGAAAGCCCCGCCTCCTACTCAATATTCTGTTTCAGCTGGAGGTACATCAGCATATCTCTTCTTCTTTTATTAACCTGACCTGAGAGGTGAAATAAAGAGGTGAGTTGTGAGATTGAGACAGCAGAGAGCAGCAGAGACTGAACATCATCAGTCACCGGTGTGAAGAGGAAACACTCTGTGTGTGTGTGTGTGTGTCTCTATCTATCTCCCTCACACACACAGTCTTCTTAAATCTAAATGATCAAATAAACTATAATATATCATTGCAAACTATGAAAAATACAAATAAAAAAATCCCTGGAAGCCGAGATTAAAGTCCCATAATAAAAATAAACGTACAACACACACACACACACACACACACACACACACACACACATACACGGGTAAACACATGCACACAAACACAAAAACACACACACATTCACTCACATGCAGTATTCTGTGCTACAGTAAACACACATACACACACACACACTCACACACACACAGATACTTGCAACACAACAATACACACACACAATCATACACACACACTATACACAAACACAGATAGAAACACTTACAAATACACATGAACACACAAATACACACACAGGTACTTACACATGCACACAAACACACAAGAGGCATCCAATCACATCATACACAACACAACACACACATAACATACTCTCTCTCTCTCTCTCTCTCTCTCTCTCTAATAGATATATAGTCTGGTTATTATTGTATGTATATAGTAATAAAGTGTTAATAAATGTCTGTTGATGAGTCCTGTGATGACTTCAGAGAAGTGTGTGTGTGTGTGTGTTTACCTGAACAGGTGAATGATCTCCCTCTGCTCTTATCAGCGCTGCATTAGTCATTTACTATCATTAATGAGCTGCAGAGGAAACAAACAGGAAAGGTAAACAGAGTACTAATGCTGTAAAGATCACCTGCAGTGTTTACATCCACCACAGCCTCATTCTGACTGCTCCATCATTATTATACGGAGTTTCATTCATGACAAAAACCCTGCAAGGCGAGCGAGCTACCCCCTGCGCCACCATGCAGCCCCTATAGGGGAACTGATCAACTCAATTGGTCATAGTGTATGAGTGTAAATGAGGGTGAATGGATGTTTCCCAGTGATGGGTTACAGCTAGAAGGGCATTCACTACGTAAAAACATATGCTGGAATAGTTGGCCGCTCATTCCGCTGTGGCGACCCCAGATTCATAAAGGGATTAAGCTGAAAATAAATGAATGAATGAATGAATGAATGAATGTAGTTATCTATTATTATTAGTTATTATTATTAGTGTTTGGTATCTTTTATTGTCAATTGTTGTGTAAATGTTTGTAGGTCAGAATTTGTAAGTCGTTGTGTTTAAATGTACAAAAAAAAAAAAACACAACAATAAAAAAATATATTAAGAAAAATAATTAAAAATTAATATTTCCTAGTACTGGTTTGCAGCTGGAAGGGCATTCACTGTATAAAACATACACTCTAAAAAATATTATTTAGACCAAACGAAAAAAAAAAAAGCAACAGTTTGCATTAATATATTCAAGTTACAACAACATCTAACAAAATAAGTTTAGACAACAAACTTCATTATGTTAGCCAAACGGCCTTTTCCTCTTCAATTAGCGGCACTTTTACATAGCATAAACTCCATTTTTAATTTGAGTAATCAATAAAATAAGCTGTTTCAACTGCTTTTTTTTAATTAAAATGAATTATTAATTAATTAAAATAAATCCAGTGTTATGTACTTGATTCCCATAATTACACATGCAAGTTTTCAAGTTTAGAGCCTCAAATAAATTAAACAGCTGAAATTGTATGTTTCAAATGTTCTGTTCATTCGCTTGTAACAAACAGATTCAACAACAACATTTTTGTTTTCCAGTAATTTTCTATTTGTTTTAAAACTACAGTCTTTCAGTATTTTAAAAAACAAAAATATGCACTGGTTCATATAAACAGTATGAACAATAACAAAACCATCAGCATGTGGACATAAAGAGCATCATAAAGAGCACAATCTACTCTGAAATAAGTCCAGGCTTCAGAAAATAATGTTCTGGAGATGCATTAGTTTTGCACTGGGCTTCAGTCTAACAAGTTTGAGAAACTTTACAAGTACATTTAAGTTCCTTGAGGTAGTTCAGATTCAGAGTGTGCACTATGCCCATCAGCTGACCACAGCACCTTGAGATATCCATTCCGTTTAGGATTCTCATGCCCTCAACTATGATGGTTTCCATCTTGTGGTTTAATTGCAAAGACGACTGGTCACCAATAATGCCAATCCTCCTCATTACAATGTCCTTTTGTAGTAGTCATTGTAATAGTATCGATTGTTATTGAGTAATTGTTTCGGAGATTATTGAAGTAGTAGTTCATGTAGTAGTAGATGTCATTGGTATAGTAGTAGCAGAAGTAGTAATGGTGTGGTTGTTACAGTAGTAGTAGCAGTCGTTGTTGGTGTAGTAATATCAGTAGTAGACGTTGTTGATGTAGATGTAGTAGAAGTGATTGTAGTAGTAGTAGTCGCAGTAGACGTTGTTGTATTAGTTGTAGCAAACGCTATAGTAGTATCAGTAGTGGTAGTAGTATCAGTATTAGTAGACATTGTAGTAGTGTAGTCGTGGTTGTGGCTGTAGTAGAAGCAGTAGTAGTTGTAATATAAGTAACTTTCTGTAGTAGTAGTTGGTGTAGCACTTGTGATTTATTATTATTGTTGTCAGTTATTACTGTTGTCCTTTCTCTCTTTTTACTCTCATATTTACTATCATACATTAATAAGCATTGTTGTTACTCCCTACCTCTGACTGGTTTCTTTCTATATGTTTTATCTATATCTGTGACACTTGCTTCATTTATTGACTGTTATTGTTCCTAATGTATGTACTCTGACCTGTCCACCAAGTTACCTTTACATGCATACACACACTCACACGCACACACTCACGCACATACCAGTACCTGACTATATTGTTGTTGTTTTTGTTTTGTTTTTGTTTCGTTGCTTTGTATTTGTTATTTGTTGATGTTTTCTTGTATTTGTATGATTTTTGCATATCATAAAAAAAAAATGTCCTTTGTGCCAAACAGTCTGCCTGAAACTTGTCCAGGCTCCATTTTTGTAGAAAAATTTAATTATCAACCCAATTTCTTTGGGTTGCTACTAGTTAAATATTGTTTCAAACTAACTGACAGACATATTCACCCTTAAATTAGCTGCATTTTTTTAGTTGCTGTAATTAGCAATATTTTCCTGTTGTGAAAACTTCATCAAATTAAAAGTTTTAATCTAATTTAGCAAGGTAATATTTTTAAGCTACAACAATGTATTAAACTATGTAGTGGTAACACACCTCTTGTGTTTTTTTTTAGAGTGGAATAGTTGGCGGTTCATTCCACTGTGGCGATCCCAGATTAATAAAGGAACTAAGCCGAAAAGAAAATGAATGAATGACAAATTAATACTTGAGTTTGACTCTAAACTCTATAAATGATCTAAGTTTTACGACCACATTATAAACTGGTTTCAGATCAATTATAGGCCAGCGATTGAAAATGATGATGTACAATAATTTGCTCATCATCATAAAATAAATCCCTTAAGTGTTTTATTCAGCCAGCAGCAGCAGCGGCTCCCTCATACTTCACTTAATTCCTGACGACTTCAACACGACGTTTCCCCTACTTAGGAAACTGATTACGACGACAGTTTATCTGCTAATCAGCAATGATTGACCAGATTGAGCATCTCAGGCCTTATGTAAGCCAGTCAATCAGTCTCTGGATCTGCCGCTGAGCTGTTCAAATGACATTAATAATTTCCCCACATCAGATCTCAGCCTGAGAATGCCTAACATTCCCGCTCGGTGATGCGCTTATGCAGTATGGAGTGTGTTGGACTTCAGATCCTCTCAGTATGGAATGTTCAGGGCTTTATGATGCTGTAGGGTGTATCTGTGAGATATGCCCTGTAAACCTGCACTCATTCAGTCATTAAACCTGCAGTAAATAACAGCAATGCTGATTGCCTGCTTAAATCTGCACGTTGAGAGGCTCATCATCGCTCGCTTTATCGAGAAAATACACGGATCTGGATGTTTTTACCTGAACAGAATCTCAGATGACAACATTAAAATGATGTGCAAGGTTCACTAACACCAGCAGGCCGTAAAAGCTGTCTTTTTCTGGGCGGGTTTTGTTAGTTTTGGGCTCTGAGCAGCTCTAGCCAACAAGTGTATATGCACCTGCTGTAAGGTTTATTAATTAGTTTGCTATATATTCTTATATCACTCTTATCTTCTACATTTGTATCTTGCTGCAATTTTAAATTACAGTGTTTGATTTCTGAAAATGAATTTATAAATAAAAATAAAAAATAAAACATCTTCATCTGATTTGATTGCTGGACTGATCCATGATTAGGAGTGTGTGTGTGTGTGTGTGTGGGGGGGGCATATTTGCACAGATGTAATAATTACAGTAACATTTTATTTGTTTGGCCCTCACCATACAAAATATGAAGACTATATTATAGGCGGCACGGTGGCTCAGTGGTTAGCATTGTGACCTCACAACAAGATGATTGCTGGTTCGAGTCCCAACTGGGTGCTCTGGTTTCCCCCACAGTCCAAACACATGCGCTATAGGGGAACTGATCAACTAAACTGGCCGCAGTGCATAAGTGAATGAGTGTGTATGGGTGTTTCCCAGTACTGGGTTATGGCTGGAAGGGCATCCACTATGTAAAACATATGCTGGTATAGTTGGTGGTTCATTACACTGTGGTGACCCTTGATGAATAATAGGTCTAAGCTGAAGGAAAAGGAATGAATGAATGAATGACTATATTATATGTAATTTATAGGTATGTATTGGAGGCATACGGATTTCAACTTATCTCACTTAACATGGTTAAATCCCCCCATCATGATTAATACACACACTTAACCATCTTAACCATCCACGATGGTGATGTACAGAATTTCTATTGTAAAAATGCCTCCAATTTTCTGTGACATCACAGCATATGACAGCGATCACCTCAGGTGCAGATTATGTGCTTTATTCAGCGTTCAATGCAACACAGGTTCATTCTGAAAATGTAGCCCTGTATACGTTTCTGGAGATCACGAATTATGTATCCAGAGGTACGTATCGGCAGTGTGACGCTGCTCGTTTTTATGCTTACCAGCTGACTGCTTACCTCGGTATAGACGGATTTTCCGCTGTTACCAGTTTATTGAGTAGCTCGCCACTTACATCGGCAGATTTGAGACACAGAGAGGAGTTGACTATGACGATGAGGTTCGAGTCCGATGAAGAACAGTTCTGGAAAACAGGCAAGACAAAAACAGAAGCCAAAAAAAATAATAAATAAACAAATAAATAACAGGGTGAGAATGTGGAAAAATTTTCCCAGAGATGGGTTGCGGCCATTAAACTTGCTGGATAAGTTGGCGGTTCATTCCGCTGTGGCGACCCCGGATCAATAAAGGGACTAAGCTGACAAGAAAATGAATGAATGAATGATCAGACTTCATCAAAACAGTCTGCAGAAACACTTTGATCATCAGAGGGGGAAAGCCCCGCCCACTAGTGGCCATCATTAGCATAAACAGCAGCCCTGAGTGTGAAGCAGTTTGTCCAGTAGAGTCAGATAGTGTGAAATATAGGTGGGTAAATATACTGATAGGTAGTATCTCTATACGTACACTACCTGACAGAAGTCTTGTGGTGGATTTTAGTTGTAGGAGCAACACATAATATCTGCTCTTCTAGTTGATGATGTGTGAAAGTGTCAGAGGTGGATTTCTCTGCTGGATCATCTGTTGATCTGCATCCCGATCATCACCAATACTGCAGAAGACCTACTGGAACCAGCATGGACCAAGATTCTCACAGAAATCAGTCAACTTTGGTGAAGGAGACATCATGGTTTGGGGTCATTCAGTATGGAGAGATCTGCAACATCAACAGCCTGAGGTGTCAAGACATCTGTGCTGCCCATTACATTACAAACCACAGGAGAGGGACAATTCTCCAGCAGGATAGCGCTCCTGCTCATACTTCAGCCTCCACATCAAAGCTCCTGAAGGTCAAGCTGCTCTAGGATTGGCCAGCCCAGTCACCAGACATCAACATTATTGAGCTGATGAAGGAGGAGGTGTTGAAGATGAACACAAAGACTCTTGATGAGCTCTGCTGAAGGCTTTCTTCTTCATTCCAGATGACTTTATTAATCAGTGATGTGAGTCATGTCAGAGATGTATGGATGCAGTCCTCCAAGCTCATGATGGAGTCAGACACAATCTTCATTCTGTCTCCACTGCAGCAGGACTTTATATTCTATACTGGACATTATTTCTGTTCAGTGATGACACTTTAGTCTGAGCAGAGTCAGAGCGCACTGTCCTCATCAAATCAGTCAACA
>NC_133194.1:800000-860000 GCF_049306965.1 Danio rerio | reverse complement strand
ATATATTGCAAATTACATTTGACATATGAGTTTGTATTTTACATATACATATATATATATATATATATATATATATATATATATATATATATATATATATATATATATATATTATTAATATTTTTATATATATTATTTATGATTATTTTTCCAAATATAAAAATTGGCATTTAGATATAAATATATTTTACCTATTGGAATAATATTTACATTACAAATTTGTAGATATATATTCAAATATAATAGTTATAGTTAGACATATTTCAAAATATAGAATATATTTTTTAAAAATTCCCCAAATTTGCCAAAAAAAGACCTTATAAAAGAAAAGTCTCACAAAGAAACTGTATTGCATTGCATCTATGCATTAAAGAGAGTGGTTTAGTTAGCCAAAACTATGAATACACTGTATAATGTTTCATCTAGGGGCAACATGGTGGCTCAGTGGTTGGCACCGATGCCTCACAGTAAGAAGGTCTCTGGTTCGAATCCCGTCTGGGTCAATTGGTGTTTCTGTGTGGAGTTTGCATGTTCTCCCCGTGTTGGTGTGGGTTTCCTCCGGGTGCTCTGGTTTCCCCCACAGTCCAAACACACGCGCTATAGGGGAACTGATCAACTAAACTGGCTGTAGTGTATGAGTAAGTGTATGGGTGTTTCCCAGTACTGGGTTGCAGCCGGAAGAGCATCCACTGCGTGAAACATATGCTGTAATAGTTGGCGGTTCCCTCTGTCGTGGCGACCCCTCATGAATGAAGAGACTAAACCGAAGGAAAATGAGTGATTGAATGTTTCATCTTCTGTCTCTGGTGATTATATAGTGAATAACATCACACAGAGAGTAAAGCATCTCTCTCTCAGGTATCGCCTCTATGCTGGTGTCCTTCATCGTGGGCATGTACTATAACACCATCATCGCCTGGGTCATGTGGTACTTCTTCAACTCTTTCCAAGACCCTTTACCCTGGAGCCAGTGTCCTATTAATGGCAGCAGGACAGGTACACACCGTACAAACCATACACACTGTCCATACACACCATGCACACATTATATTGAGAAAGTAAAACTGCACAGTGTCCTGTAAGGGGTTGGGTTGGGGATAAAGTTGGGGTTAGGGGGATAGAAAACATTATCTACACATTATCAAAACAATGGAGACCTATGTAAAGTCCCCACAATTCAGTAAAACAAACCTGTGTGTGTAGGGTTTGTGTCGGAGTGTGAGCGCAGCTCTCCAGTGGATTATTTCTGGTACAGGAAGACTCTGAACACGACGCCGCACATCGAGGACTCTGGCGGTCTGCAGTGGTGGATGGTGCTCAGTCTGCTGTGTGCCTGGACGGTGCTGTGGGTTTGCTGCATCAGAGGAATCGAGACCACCGGGAAGGTGAAACACAACTGATGCATAATTTAATTAATAATACTCAATATAATTACTGTGTTTACATTATTATGAGGGTTGGGGTAGGGGTAAACGTTAATTAAATACAATTTAATGGGAAAATTTACCAATAATATAAATAATACTCTGCATAATTACTGTTTTTACCTTACTGTGAGAATTGGGGTAGGGAAAAATGTTAAAAAATACAATTTAATAAGTAAATTAATTAATATTATGATTATATTCGCTATAATTACTGTTTTTACATTAATATGAGGGTTGGGGTAGGGGTAAACATTAATAAAATACTATTTAATAGGTAAAATAATCAATTATAAGAATAATACTTCGTATAATTACTGTTTTTACATTACTGTGAGGGTTTGGTTTAGGGGTATGTGTTAATAAAATATAATTTAATGGGTAATTTAATCAATAATATGATTAATACTCTGTATAATTACTGTTTTTAGGTAGTAGTATGGGTAGACGTTAATGAAATAAAATTTATTGGCTTATTTAATCAATAATAAGACTAATTCTTGCTATTATTACATTGCTGTGAGGGTTGGGGTAGGGGTGTGTGTTAATAAAATATAATTTATTGGGTAATTTAATCAATAATATAATTAATACTCTGTATAATTACTGTTTTAATACATTACTGTGAGGGTTGGGGTTGGGTAGACATTAACAAAAATAAAAATTAATAGGTAATTTAATCAATAATAAAAGTAATTCTCAGCTGTATCCCTTCTAGCAACTAAGAATAAAAGTTCTTCAGGTAACATTAAAATAATGTTCGTCCAAAGTTATCTGCTCTTTAATAAAGATAAAAAGGCACTACTTTATCTCTGAAATGTTTTAGTTAGATGTTTATGTAACTTTTTTTACAATTTACTTGTTTAAAAATATTCAGAAAACATTTAAAGGCAGCATTATAATGCTTTCAAAATGAAAATAATCAGTAGTCTATCCAGATAACAGAATATTTTTAGTTATAAACAAAAGGTCTTCCAGTAATGCTGAAATGATGTTTGTCCAGAGTTATCTGGGTCTCATTTATAAACACTGCATTAAATGCTTTTCCTACAAAGAGTTTCTGTCTAAAACATCTACACATTTTGAAATCATTAAGCATTTTCTAGACAAGCAGAAAATATTGTCTTGTTTTCAGAAAGGATTTATTCAAAATGAGGTGAGTTTTACTGTAAAACAAGCAAAATAATCTGCAAATGGTGTAAGTGAAATAATCCTGTTATGGCTTTGAGATAATACTGATTTACTAACCCATTGGCAGATTATTTGCATTGTTTTAAGGCAAAACTCATTTAATTTTGACTCATTATTTCCTAAAACAAGACAATATGTTTTGCTTGTCTAAAAAAATGCTTCTCAATTTAAGCATTTTTAGATATTTGGACTAGAAACAAGACAGAAACTCTGAGTAAGAAAGGCATTTTTTGCAGTGCAGTGTTTATTAAATGGGAAACCAATGCTAACCCTAATTGCCAAACACATGATTGTCAGTAAATGAGGTGTAAAGTGTGTTCTGCAGTCCTCAATGAGTGATTTATTAGAGGGCATGCGCAGTGTTATGTCCACGTGCAGCTGCATTAATAACCTTGTTGATAAATGAGATGATTAACCCAGTGAAATCCCCACAATAATGAACAACCAGCCCTCAGAAAGAGCAGATAAACAGGGTTAATCCAGGGTGTGGTGACAGCGGTTAAACATTAACACACAGATTTACCGTCTGGTAGCCTGGAAGTTTTGCTAATGCTAGGATAAAACTCATAAAAGTGATAATAAGAGGAAACTGATACGACGGCTGTATGAGGAGCACAAAGGGCAGGAGATTGGTCTGCTGTAAAGATAATAAACAACACTAATGGCTGGAGAGGAATCTCTGATAACTGATATTTCTCTCTGATTTACATCACAGCGAGAGCAGACAACAGCTCATATGGAGACATAATGTAGAAATCTGCTCCTAAAACTATTAGAATTTGTTGATTTAAGACACTGTGTGCAAGCGAATTACGCCAAATTAAATCATCTTTTTTTATTAAATGCAATACAAATGCTTGTTTATTATAGTGTGTAATTTAAATGAAGATACACTGTATGAAAAATAATTATTCATGTCAAAATATGTATTAAATACTTTATTAAAGGTTAGAATTAAAATATATACATTTTTGAAATAAATTTTAAACATTATATATATATATATATATATATATATATATATGTTGTGTGTGTGTTATTATCTGTCAATTAATGTAAAGATATTCATGTATTTTAAGTAATGTTTGAAATCTAATACATTTATTTCAAAATATTAAATACATCATTTATTAAAGTGTATTAAATTAATTTCAAAATGTTTTATTATTCATAAATAGATTATTATTTATTAATTGTTTTGAAAATTTATATTATTTATTTTCTTTTATTGCTGTATAAAATTTTGTAAATTAATTGGAAGTTTATTCCTTATACTTTAAATTGAGTTTTAATATATATATATATATATATATATATATATATATATATATATATATATATATATATATATATATAAACATAAAAAATGTAATATACAATTTATAACAGCATTTTTGCACTGCTTAATTCATTCATTCATTTAATTTTCCTTTGGCTTAGACCCTTATTTATCAGGGGTCACCACAGCGGAATGAACCGCCAATTATTCCAGCATATGATTTACACAGCGAATGGATGCCCTTCCAGCTGCAACCCAGTACTGGGAAACACCCATACACACTCATTCACACGCATGCAAATTCCATACAGAAACGCCAGCTGACCCAACCAGGACTGGAACCAGCAACATTCTTGCTGTGAGGCCACAGTGCTGACACAGAGCTCACTGCTTAATTGTTGTGCAAATAAACAGCACTAAAAACCCCCAAACACAGCACTGCAGGCAGATTTACAGGTCTCGCAGAGGTTTGAGTGTGTGTTGCTGATTAGTGTGTGTTTATTGCGTGACTGTAGTGGTTTAGAGTGTGTGTTCATTGAGTGTGTTCTGTATGTGCAGGCAGTGTACATCACCTCCACCCTGCCCTATCTAGTGCTCACTATCTTCCTGATCAGAGGACTGACGCTCAAAGGTTCTGTCAGCGGCATCAAGTTCCTCTTCACTCCCGATGTGAGTCTCTCTCTCTCTCACTCACACACACACACATACACACTATTATTATTATTATTATTATATAAAGCAGGTGAGTCAGTGTGCATGATGTATTTTCTGACTGTGTGTGTGTGTGTGCAGGTGAATGAGCTCCTGGATCCGCAAACATGGCTGGATGCAGGAGCGCAGGTCTTCTTCTCCTTCTCTCTGGCGTTTGGAGGACTGATCGCCTTCTCCAGCTACAACTCTGTGCAGTGAGTGAACATTACACTGAAACACACAAACCTGCGCTGAGTGTAGTGATGTGCGAGGGCAACTATTTTAATCCAGTGAAAATGTCTGATTTTCTACAGTAATAACTGCGAGCAGGACGCCGTCATCATCTCTATAATCAACGGCATGACATCGATTTACGCCGCCATCGTCATTTACTCCATCATTGGTTTCAGAGCCACCGAGAGGTTTGACGACTGTCTCAATGGGTAACTTCATCTCTCATGCTCACTAGATAAACATTTAGTTAAAGATCATGTATGTATGTATGTATGTATGTGTATGTGTGTGTGTATATATATATATATATATATATAGTTGAAGTCAGAATTATTAGCCCCCGTTTATTTTTTCCCCCAATTTCTATTTAATGGAGGGAAGATTGTTTCAGCACATTTCTAAACTTAATAGTTTTAATAACTCATTTCAAATCATTGATTTATTTTTTTATCTTTGTCATCATGACATCAAGCTTAAAGTGATATTTAAAGGCTTCACTAGGTTAATAAGGTGAACTAGGCAGGTTAGGGTAATTAGGCAAGTTACTGTATAACAATGGTTTGGTCTATAGATTATCGGGGGGAAAATTAGCTTAAAGGGGCTAATATTTTTGTCCAAAAAATGTTTTTTGAAAAATTAATAACTGCTCTTATTCTAGCCGAAATAAAACAAATAAGACTTTCTCCAGAAGAAAAAATATTATCAGACATACTGTGAAAATTTCCTGAATCTGTTAAACATCATTTGGGAAATATTTTAAAAAGAAAAAAAAAATCGAAAGGGGGCGAATAATTCTGAGATATATATATATATATATATATATATATATATATATATATATATATATATATATATATATATATATATATATATATATATATATATACAGTTGAAGTCAGAATTATTAGCCCCCCTGAATTATTAGCCCATGACAGTAAATAATATTACTCCAGATATTCTTCAAGACACTAGTGTTCAGCTTAAAGTGACATGTAAAGGCTTCACTAGGGTAATTAGGGTAAAGTTAGGGTAATTAGGCAAGTCATTGTATAACAGTGGTTTGTTCTGGAGACAATCCAACACTAATATTGCTGAAGGTGCGAATAATATTGAGCTTAACATGGCTTTAAAACAATTAAAAAATGATTTAGTCCCACTTTATATTAAGTGGCCTTGACTAATATGTACTTACACAGGAATTAATAATTTGTTACAATGTGCTTATTGAGTAAATACATGTATTTACTGTGTACTTATGCTTGATTAAAAACAGGTATGTAATTACCTTTTGTTATTACATTTGTAAATACACTGTTGACCATCCCTTACACCTTAACCCACCTTTAAACCTGCCCATGCCACCAAACCTGTTTATAACCCAACCTCTATCCCAACTCAAGAGCACCACAAGTGTTCTCAAATACATTATAAACACAGTAAGAACATTGTATTTATTTTTTGATGTAAGTACATAGTAGTTAAGGACACTTAATATAAAGTGGGACCAATGATTTTATTCTAGCTGAAATAAAACAAAGCAGACTTTCTCCAGAAGAACAAATATTAGAGGAAACACTGTGAACATTTCCTGAATCTGTTCAACATCATTTGGGAAATATTTGACAAAGAAAAATTCACAGAAGACTTAAACTCTACACTATTTTCCATTTTCAGTGAATATTCTGAAACTCACCACTCTTTTTTTCCTCCTCCTCACAGGAATATTCTGTCTCTGCTGAACGCGTTTGACCTGCCGGAGGGAAGCATCATTGAGGGTAACTACACTGAGGCTATTCAGCAGCTCAACATCAGCAGACCAGACATCATTCAGGAGCTGCAGCTGAAAACCTGCGACATGCAGACGTTTCTGAGCCAGGTCTGCTTCCCTGCACCTCCAGCAGATCTGATCTTATACTTTGCACAGTGTGGAGTCAATCTTCTCAGTGCTGTCGTGTGTTTGTCAGGGTGTTGAGGGAACGGGTCTGGCGTTTATCGTCTTCACTGAGGCCATCACTAAGATGCCGGTGTCTCCTCTGTGGTCAGTGCTGTTCTTCATCATGCTCTTCTGCCTCGGGTTGTCCACCATGTTCGGCAGTATTGAAGGTGTTGTGGTGCCGCTGCAGGATCTCGATATCCTCCCAAAAAATTGGCCAAAGGAGGCATATACAGGTGAGAATGTTAGGGGGCTCTCCAAGAGTGCATGAAATGACTGACTTTGGATTTTGTTTTACTTTGTTGGGTTATCGATTAGGGGTGGAGCAAAATATCGATATGCCGATTGATCGTGTTATTTAAGTCAGCGATGCATTATGGATAATCTTACGCCAAGTATAGAGATTTATCTAAATGTACAAAAGATTTGAATTAATTAGTGAGTACACTACAGCCGTTTCCCACTTTAGCTGCAGTACACCCAGCTGCCATCAGGCGGCGCTTACCATAATAGCAGATCAACAATAAGGTTGCTGAAGGTCGCTGGTTCGAGCCTCGGCTGGGTCAGTTGGTGTTTCTGTGTGGAGCTTGCATGTTCTCCCTGAGTCAACCCAAGCTCATTCTGAAAACGTAGCACTACAGACGTTTCTGGACGTCTTCGATTTACGTGAACGGAGGCAAACACTACGGGCGGTGTGACACCGCTCCTTTTCGCGCTCGCCGGCTGACGGCTCACTTCCTCCGTGTGGAGGGCTTTCCCGGCGCAACCAGTTTGTCCGGTTAGCTCGTTGTGTTACGTCAGCGGAGCGGAGGCCCGGAGGAGGAGCTGGCCGTGGAAAAAAAAACAGAATACAAAAAATAAAGCAAACGAGTTCGTATTCGGGCGAGAATGCGGTGAAATCCGAAAACGCGGATCAAAATCGGAAGGGGGCTTTTCTTTTTCTGGACAGCTTTTGCTAATCGTCAATTGGGTTTAGGGAAGAAGGAGGAGGAGGTGGGTGGCTGGGTCGGCCAATTGGTCGGCCGCCCAGTCAATCGTTCAGTCATTCAGTCAGTCAGTCAGACAGACGGCGGCTCAACGGCGGCCTCCGGCGGCTTTTTACGCGAGAACAGCGCGGGTAGAATGGCTCGTGCTCGCGAGAGGCGTTTGAGACGTGACAAAGCGCGCACAGCGGCCTTTCACGGATTAGCGAAAACAAAAACTGCACAAATACGTACCTCCCGGGACATATTTTGCAGTCTCCAGAAATGTCCACAGGGCTACGTTTCCAGAATGAGCCTGGGTTGCTCTGCGTGGGTTTCCTCCGAGTGCTCCGGTTTCCCCCACAGTCCAAACACATGCACTGTAGGTGAATTGTGTCAGCTAAATTGTCCGTAGTGTATGAGTGTGAGTGAGTGTGTATGGATGATTCCCAGAGATGGGTTGCGGCTGCATAAAAACGTGCTGGATAAGTTGGCGGTTCATTCCGCTGTGGCGACCACAGATTAATAAAGGGACTAAGCCGAAAAGAAAATAAAAAACTAGCAAACTAGCAAAAAACACTTGCTTTGCGTCTGGCACGTGTTCATAGGCTCCATATTGTTCAGCAATATGAACTGACTGCAGTGTCTGTCTGTGTCTGTGTTCCAGCTTTGGTGTGTGTGGTGTCTTTCGCTTTCGCCATTATATTCGCTCAGGGCTCAGGGGAATATTGGCTCGCTCTGTTCGATGGCTTTGCCGTATCCATTCCTCTGCTGATCATCGCCTTCTGCGAGATGATGGCTGTATCGTACGTTTACGGCATTGACAGGTGAGTCCACAGATCTTACAAACCACATCAAATAACAGCTACAGCAATAATTCAGCACATCAAGCGGAAGAGCAGCAGATGAAGACGCTCTCAGTTCAGTTTAATAGGACTGTCACTGTTCAAGGATGATCCACATTATATTGTAATCGACTTGTTTCCAGTGCATGTTGGGCTCCAGCAGGGCTGCCCTTTGCCACCGGTTCTGTTTATAATTTTTATATACAGAATTTCAAAGAGCAGCCTTGGGCTGGAGGGGGTCCGGTTTGGGGACCACAGGATTTCATCTCTGTTATCCGCAGAAGATGTTGTTCTGTTGGCTTTATCGAACATGGACCTTCAGCATGCACTGGGGCGGTTTTCTGCCAAGTGTGATGAGGCTGGGATGAGAATCAGCACCTCCACGTCCAAAGTCATGGTACTCAACTGCAAAAAGAGGGTTTGCCATCTCCAGGTTGGAGGAAAGTCCAAGTTGGAGTTCAAGTTGGTGGGGTTGGGATGGGTACAGCGGCAGGAGTAATGTGATGGATGTACCGGTCAGTTGTGGTACAGAAGGAGCTGAGCCGAAAGGCAAAGCTCTCGATTTACCAGTCAATCTACGTTTCTACTCTCACCTATGGTCATGAGCTTTGGGTCATGACTGAAAGGACAAGCTCTCGGAGACAAGCAGCTGAAATGAGTTTCCTCCACAGGGTGGCAGGGCGCACCCTCATAGACAGGGTGAGGAGCTCTGACACCCAGGTGGAGCTCGGAGTAGAGCTGCTGCTCCTCCACATCCAGAGAAGGCAGCTGAGGTGGCTCGGGCATCTGTTGCGGATGCCTCCTGGACGCCTACCTAGGGAGGTGTCCCACCAGGAGGAGGGCTCGGGGAAGACCCAGGACACCCTGGAAGGAGTAAATCTCTCGGCAGACCTTGGAGGAGCTGAAGGAAGTGTCTGGGGAAAGGGAAGTCTGGGGTTCTCTCCTGAGACTGCTGCCCCCACAACCCGGCCCCAGAAAAGTGGATGAAATTGAATGAATGAATATTCAATAGGCTATATGCACAGAGACTTTTAATTTGGAATAAGCCAGCTCGAGCACTTCCTGTAAACCATTAGGCCAGTATAAACTCAGCACATTTCAGATCTGCTTTACTGTAAGATCACTGATCTTCACTGCATGATTGATACACCATGTAAAGTGGCTTTCAGACTGGACAAGAAGCACTGCATTCAACTACATCACTCTGCACCATGTCTTTAGAATATGGACATTTATTTAATCATTTGTTTCCTCTTGAACAGCTAAATTAATACTTAGGTCAATTTAAATGACTGTATCTTCATTCAATTATCAATGCTGTAAAATCAGGGTGTCCGCTGGGTCTTAAAGCCACTGAAATATTGTGTTGTAGGTCTTAAACCATTTTACACAGGCCTTCATTTACTTTGTCCAAAGTAAAGCTCCTCAATCAGGCCAACCTTATCTTTTATATTTAGTTTTTTTATTGCAAAGAGATGGACAGCAAACTCCCCAAATTAGATTCCCCAATCAGGGAAAAAAAGACTAAGAATCGAGGAACAAAAACAACTACACCATTTCTCATGATAATATCAGGCCATTTGAAAAAATCCTGAGTCTTTAACCTTGTCTAATCTAAAGGTTCATACTTAATGATCTTAAAAGCATCTTAAAAAGTCTTAAATTTGACTTGAGACCTGCAGAAACCCTGTAAGAGGAACATCATGAAACTGAAAATAGTCACATCGACCCTTCACCTGAAGTATATCAGTGGCTGAAAAACACTTGCTGTGCATAAACCCCATCATACAGATGACTGTTTCTACATAACAGCTTATAAAGTGAAACCTGACCTGTTGTTGATGTTGTTGTGTTGTCACAGATTCAATGATGACATCAAGTTCATGATCGGCCACAAGCCCAACATCTTCTGGCAGGCCACCTGGAGACTCATCAGTCCTCTGATAGTGCTGGTCATCTTCCTCTTCTACTTCGTCACCACCGTCAGCAAAAAACTGACATACATCGCCTGGGACCCGGAGTCTGTACGTCACACACACACACATACACACTCAAAGTCAACAACAACAACACAGCAGATTCAGCACAGAGAAGCTCACCTCTAGTGTAACAGGGACAGACATCAAATACATGTAGTTATTAATTAATATTATATCTATCAAATATTTCCCAAATGATGTTGAACAGATTCAGGAAATGTTCACAGTAATTTCCTCTAATATTTGTTCTTCTGGAGAAAGTCTCATTTGTTTGATTTCAGCTAGAATAAAAGCAGTTTTTAACTTTTTAAAGGCTCAATATTATAATATTAATATTAATAATACGTGCCTTCATCAGTAGTGAGGATGCTGAGACGCATTTGTCTCCTCACGCATCGACTACTGTAATGCTCTTTTCATTGGTCTGCCTGCCGCTTCATCTCCAGATTACAGTATATTCAAAACTCACTCATACCAAACGTTCTGCTCACATAACCCCAATCTTGTACGACCTACATTGGCTCCCTGTTGCTTATCGCATTAAATTCAAAATTCTCCTCCTTCATTTAGATCCCTAAACAGCCTAGCACCCTCCTATCTCTGCAACATGCCTGTCCTCTACACCCCAGCTCGTTCATTATGTTCTGCTGGCTCTGAGCCTTCTCGCTGTCCCTCGGTATCGCCTCTCTCTTCAATGGGGGTCAGATCATTTAGTGTTATTACACCCAAACTCTGAAACTCTCCACCACGCTCACTCCGCTCTGCTAATAACATCTCTGAATTCAGATCCTTCCTTAAGACTCTCTTATTTTCTGAATGCTTCGCTTCTGATCTGCCAAACTGACCACTTAATCTGATCCACCTCCCCTCTGCTCATTTGTCTCCTACTGTAGGTCTTGTTCGTGTAATTCCAGTTTGTTATATTTGACTTCATGTATGTTTGTTTATCTTTTTGTTGTATTCTTTGTAAAGTGTCCTTGAGCTCTGGAAAGGCGCTATATAAATAAAAAATATTATTATTATTATTATATTATTGGCCCCTTCAGCAATATTAGTGTTGGATTGTCTCCAGAACAAACCACTGTTATACAATGACTTGCCTAATTACCCTAACTTTACCCTAATTACCCTAGTGAAGCCTTTACATGTCACTTTAAGCTGTCTTGAAGAATATCTAGTCTAATATTATGTGCTGTCGTCATGACAAAGAGAAAATATTAGGTTATTATAAATAAGTTATTAAACTATTATGATTAAAAATGTGTTGAAGAAATCTGCTCTCTGTTAAACAGAGATACTAGGAAGCAAATATTCAGGAGGGTGAACAATTCTGACTCCAACTGACTAATAATTTACAGTTAAACTACAAGAAAAGGTCCAAAGATTTGGGCTAGTGTATGTTCAAACACACAAAACCAGTCATGAAGTTTTTCTAAAAGAGCACACAGCGCCACCTGCTGTTAAACACCAGCATTGGATTAAAGTTAATCTTCTGACTGAGTTTGTTTTTCAGGCCACATTCCTTTAATCAACCCTTTATTTACTAACAGAGTTTACAGAAGACGTGTTTTAAACCACTTAAGTTTTGCCAGTTTATGTATAATAAAAACTATTGTTAAACAAGTACAGTTGAAGTCTGAATTATTCACCTGCCGTTTTTCTTTTTCCCAATTTCTGTTTAACAGAGAGCAGATGTTTTCAGCACACTTATATCATAATAGTTTTTAATAACTCATCTCTAATAACTGATTTATTTCCTCTTTGTCATGATGACAGTAAATAATATTAGACTAGATATTCTTCAAGACACTTCTATACAGCTTAAAGTGACATGTAAAGGCTTCAATTAGGGTAACTAGGCAGGTTAGGGCAATTAGGCAAGTTATTGTATAATTATGGTTTGTTCTGTGGAAGGGGCGAATAATTTTGACCTTAAAATGGTGTTTAAAAAATTATGAACTGCTTTTATTCTAGCTGAAATAAAACAAATCAGACTTTCTCCAGAAGAACAAACATTGTTAGACACACTGTGAACATTTCCTGAATCTGTTCAACATCATTTGGGGAATATAAAAAAAAATTCAAAGGTTGCGAATAATTCTGACTTCAGCTGTGTTTGTATATTATAAGTATATTGTTTCCCAATATCTCTGTTTAACAGAGAGCAGATTTTTCTACTAGTTTTACTAGTTCTCAAAAAATTCAACTTTCTAATTTTTAGCCATTCTTGCAATTAAACAATTTCGACAAGTCTGAGTTTACATTTATTTTTTTTTCAAGTTTTCTTTGTGCAAATGTTTTTGTTTTTAGCTATATAAATATATTTGATATATTTTTAAAGTCTGTGGTTTATAAGTATTTTTGTAATTCTTAACTTACAATTTTTCCTTTTTCTAAGAATGCATTTGTGAGTTTGTAAAATTCAAATTATGCGTAAAAACTCAGAATTGGGAAATAAGTTTTGCTTTTTTTGCCTTTTTTTCTCCATATCAGAAAAAAAGCCTCCATAAAGCATACAATACAGGGCTCAACAATAAGGGCTGCCCGATGGCCCGGGGCCAGTGTGAGAGATGCTCGGGACAGTAGACAGAATTGTTACTGGCCCAATCGGGGCAGTGCTGCCTTGTCACTAAATTTTAATAGACGGCAACATGACCGCGACATTAAATTATGAGGCTAAAGGAAATGTCTGTTTCTATCTTTGTGGAAACATTTAAATAGGTACAGCATGACGAAAAAAATGTTTTGCTTAGTTTGCCGTCACTTTTAAGTCAGCCACCTTTTGTTTTGCGATAAAATACGTGCACGTTTTCCATACTGCTATATTTTACTGCTAAATATTTTTCAAATATTTAAATTCTACAACTACTGACATTATTTTCATTCATTCATTTTCTTTTCGGTTTTGTCCCTTTATTAATCTGGGGTCGCCACAGTGGAATGAACCACCTGACATTATTCCGTGAAACATTATTTAATATATGTGGCTAACTTTTTTATTTCTTTTATGGGGCCAGTGAAAATTTTGGCAGGGCAAGTAAAAATCTGAACCACTGGTCCAATCGGGCCAGTAGAAAAAATTCTTAGCGTTGAACCCTGCAATATAATCAGAGCTCGAACAGAGAAAATGACCCTTTTAATTATTTTCTACTGATGGATTCATGCACAGCAAACTTCATGTCAGCAACTTTTATTTGTAAAAAAAAAATTCTACACAAGTTAATACATGTGTAAAATAAACATTTGAAGGATGCACATGTTTAATCTAGAATACAATAGTGCTCTCATCATGTTCATATGCACTATTGTGACCGTTACATCCTGAATTATTCACCCTCCTGTTTATTTTCACCCCAATATCTCTGTTTAACAGAGAGCAGATTTCTTCAGCACATTTCTAATAGTGTAAATAACTCATCTCTAATAACTGATTTATTTTCTCATCATCATGATGACAGTAAATAATATTAGACTAGATATTCTTCAAGACACTAGTATTCAGCTGAAAGTGACATGTAAAGGCTTCACTAGGGTAATTAGGGTAAAGTTAGGGTAATTAGGCAAGTCATTGTATAACAGTGGTTTGTTCTGGAGACAATCCAACACTAATATTGCTGAAGGGGTGAATAATATTAAGCTTAAAATGGCTTTAAAACAATTAAAGAAATAAAACAAAACTTTCTCCAGAAGAACAAATGTTAGAGGAAACACTGTGAGAAATGTTCAACATCATCTGGGAAATATTTGACAGAAAATTGCACAGGAGTGTGAATAACTCTGACTTCAGCTGTACTGTAAGTGCACATGCTAACCGTCCGTCTTTGTGTTATTCAGGAGAACTTCCCGACCCTGTCCGTGCTGCCGTACCCAGGCTGGATTTCTGCCATCATCTTCATTCTGGCCGGTATTCCAGTGTTGGTCATTCCCACAGTAGCGCTGGTCAGACTCATCAGGAACCGCTGCTGCAAGAAAGAGGAAACACACGCCACAGAGACACCATACTCCATCTCTGATAGAGTACAGATGATGGAGGAGACGGAGCAAAACAACCCCATCAGCACTGCATTACACTGACACACACACACACACACACACACACCGCAGAAACACCACAACCCATCTCTGACAGGTTACAAATGATGGAGGACAACAACCCCACCACCCCAGAACTCCACTTTCACACACACACACACACACACACACACACCACCATACTCCATCTCTGACAGGATACAGATGATGGAGACAGAGCAAAACAACCCCACACTCCACTGACACACACGCACACACACACACACACACACACACACACACACACACACACACACACACACACACACACACTGTGTATGACTGTGTATGTGACTAATAAAAATTAAATTTGAAACATACACAAACACCAAACACACTCTCTCTCAGAAACACACACACACTCATGGACACAAATACACACACATACATACTGTATATATGTAGCAGAGGCCGGCTAGTGTGTGCTGTGCAGGTAAACTCCTCTGACCTCTAAAGCTGCTCTAGCCACAGCCGTTATGGTCTTTAGCCTCCTCGTTAGAGCAACCGACTCCCATGCGGAAGGTCGCCGGTTCGATACCAGCTCGGAGCGGGTTGGGTGGTGTAGGACTGGCGGGGTTACATATACACACACACACATATGAATATATATACAAACATATATAGACAGAGACGAACACACTCTCGCTCACACACACACACACACTGCATATTGTACTGTGTATGAGACAAATAAACAAAATTTGAAATTGACACACACACACACGCACACACACACACGCACTTATAGATGCATAGACACACACACTTGAACATACAAGAGACATGCCGTACTGAGAGGTTCTGTTTGTATGTACACATATACTGTGTGTGAGTGTGTGCAAATGTTCATCTGGACTGAGAGCAGATTAGTAAATCACCAAACTACATAAGGACTGGACTTTTGTGAACTTTTCCCTCTAAAATAAGTTATTATTTCTGCAGTGAAGGCTTGATAAGCTGCTGGGATCTGACGTGTGTCTCTATTCTGAGTTTTGAGGCACTTATTGAAACACTCCACTGTTTCTGGGGGTTATCACGAGAGCTTCTGTGACTTTAAAGCAGTGATATATGCACTGTATATTGTAATTAATGTCAATGATGTTATTTTTACTTGCTCAGTGGTGTTAAATCCAGCTAGATGAACTGTTTTTTGATTGTTTATTTGCTTGCAAAACTGTCCTGCAATTACGAGTTCATTTTTTACGGTCGTTAATTTATTGTCATTCCTGCAATTTTTCCTCAAAATTGTGACTATTTGATGTAATTGATGTAATTCTGACGTTATTTCTGATAACTCTGAGTTCATGTCGTGCAGTTCCGAGGGTTTTTTTATTAATAAATAAACCATAATTAATGTATAAATGAACTGTAAATCAACTAAATACACATTTCCTCAGCTCTTCATGGGCAAACGTGCAGCTCTATATATTGCAATTCATTTTTCTTTCCAGAATTGTGACTTTATCATATTTGTGAGTTTAATTAATTTATTGTTATTCTTATTTATTATTATTAAATTTACAAATCTGAGTGCATCCCAATTCTGCTAACGCTCAAAAAATAGCAATCGCAATTTTTTAGGCAAATAAGTATATATTTACATTTTTTCTACTCAGAATTGCAACTTTTGTTTTTAGTTATTTAAATATAATTTATTTACATTATAATATACATATAATTGGGGCGGCACGGTGGTGCAGTGGGTAGCACGTTCACCTCACAGCAAGAAGGATGCTGGTTTGAGTCTCGGCTGGGTCAGTTGGTGTTTCTGTGTGGAGTTTGCATGTTCTCCCCGTGTTGGCATGGGTTTCCTCCGGGTGCTCCGGTTTCCCCCACAGTCCAAACACATGCGCTATAGGGGAACTGATCAACTAAACTGGCCATAGTGTATAAGTGTGAATGAGTGTGTATGGGTGTTTTCCAGTGATGGGTTGCAGCTGGAAGGGCATCCGCTGTGTAAAACATATGCTGGATAAGTTGGCGGTTCATTCCACTGTGGCGACCCCAGATTAATAAAGGGACTAAGCCGAAAAGAAAATGAATGAGTGCATAAATATAATTAATGTTGATTTTACAGTTTATGGTTTACAGCAGGGGTGGCCAACCCTGTTCCAGGAGATCTACCATCCTGCAGATTTCAGATGCAACCCATATCAAACACACCTGTCTTATCAAGAGCTGTTCAGACCTCATGACCTGGTTCAGGTGTGTTTGATCAGGGTAGGAGCTGAACTCTGCAGGATGGTTGAGCACCCCTAGTTTATAGGCAATTCTTTGCTCACACTTTTTTCCTTTTTCTAGGAATGCACTTGAGAGTTGAGGAATTATTCAATGACATTATTAGGGGAAAAAGTCAGAATTGTGAGATTTGCATTTTTAAAAAAATCTTTTATTCCATATCAGAAAAAAACCTCCATAAACCGTATGCATACAATATAAACAGAGCTCCAAGGTGATCATTTACTGATGGATGCATGCACAACAAACTTACCTCATGAGTTTTCTTTTGTAAAAATAATGTAATCTTGTTCTATATAAGTTAATATTTGTGTAAAATAAACATCTGAAGGATGTACATGTTTAATCTTGAAGTATCCCATACATTTCGAAATAAGAACTGTTGAGGATAAAAACACAATAAAGCCCTGGGCTTGTTTCCATTGCGGTCCTCGCCGCTAAATAAAACACAGTATTGCTTCAAAATACAGATGATGCCTTCATTCATTCATCTTTCTTTTAGGCTTAGTCCCACTATTAATCACCACAGCAGAATGAACCGCCAACTTATCCAGCATATGTCTTGTGCAGCGGATGGCCTTCCAGCTGCAACCCTATTCACAATCAAGTAACATATAAAATAAAACATCCTCGTCCACCATGCAAACTAATTATCCTCATCAAACAACCATATTTTGATGGCTTTTTTCAACCTCCTTAAGTCTTTTATTTCCTTGATTGATTTTGGTCATTTGTTTCACATGATTGCACTTGTACATAATTAACACTAGACTTCTAAATTTAAAGAAACATCAGTGTTCATATGCAGTATTGCGAATTATTCGCTCTCCTGTATTTTCTTTCGCCAAATTTCTGTTTAACAGAGAGCAGATTTCTTCAACACATTTCTAATCATAATAGTGTTAATAACTCATCTCTAATAACTGATTTATTTTCTCATCATCATGATGACAGCACATAATATTAGACTAGATATTCTTCAAGACACTAGTGTTCAGCTTAAAGTGACATGTAAAGGCTTCACTAGGGTAATTAGGGTAAAGTTAGGGTAATTAGGCAAGTCATTGTATAACAGTGGTTTGTTCTGGAGACAATCCAACACTAATATTGCTGAAGGGGCGAATAATATTGAGCTTATAATGGCTTTAAATAATTAAAAACTGCTTCGGTTGACCATGTTTTGACTGTTTTAAATAATTAGATTAGATTCAACTTTATTGTCATTACACATGTACAAGTACAATGCAACGAAAGTGCAGTTTAGGTCTAACCAGCAGTGCAACAGCAGCAAGTGCAGGATACAGGAATGAGTTATAAAGTGCAGTTATAGAAAACTATGGTGATATTTACAGATGGATGTACTATCAACATTATATACAGGTTGGATAAGCTATGAACAGATTTACAATATATGAATATATGTGCAGGTTGCTATTAATAATCAGTAGTATGCAGATAAATAAGCATGATTACAAGTGTATATGTAACAATATATGAATATATGTGCAGGTTGCTATTAATAATCAGTAGTATGCAGATAAATAAGCATGATTACAAGTGTATATGTATAGTGGGTGTGTACATAATTACAAATGCCCATATGCAGTGGGTATGCACAGTTCAATACGTAAACAATGGTTTACACACATCCTGTTGCACTGCAACACTTGACTTTGGTTTTATTGTAAAAAAGAAAACAGGAAAGCGTGCTAAATGAGGATTTGAAATATTTTATGGCATACTTAGTATTCAAAAATGTTTAACTTTGACTATTTTTTTTATAATAAATTGGTCTTACACTTCATATTCGGAGATTTATCATAGTATATGCATTACTTCTGGTACTTTTTCCATAAACCGACATCTCAACCATTTGGTAGAGGCTGATATTTTAGAAATTATGGGATGGGTTGAATAAAAAAAATGCATTGACAATGTTAACTAGTGGCATTAGGAGTTAAGAAACGCTTTCCAAACATTTTTTTCTTGGTGGGGTAGTTAAAGGGTTAAATGGGTTTAAAAAATTAAAAACTGCTTTTATTTTTTAACATTTAAATAAAATATAAATATATATATATTTTTTTTTATTCCTGAATCTGTTCAACATCATCTGGAAAATATTTGCAGAAATTCACAGAATGGCGAATAATCTTGACTTCATCTGCATAACATCTTCTAATCATTCGAGGAGGATGTAATTGTAGATGTGTGATAACGTGTTTTATGATCTGCTTTTGTTCTTAACAATGTGGCCTTTGTAATAATAAAATAAATTTGCAGGTTTGATCATTTGTGTTTATCTGCAGTAAAGATATCCGCTCTGAGCCGATAACAGGGTACGTTCTGTCCAGCATATCAGAACACTGTAATATTTCATACAATAAATCATGCAGGAGGAAGAGCTGTAAAAATATCACTCACAATCCCCACATCATCAATATTTACTCAGAGCAATCCCGCACTCGATGAGCTCAAACACTGGCACAATTAAACACGTATAACACGAGAAAAATAATCCATTAGAATGTTTGATTCCATAAAAAAGGATAAACAATATAAATAATTAACAGCAAAAGAAATTGTACGTATTTTCAGATTTTGTTTATAGTTGTATGTAGTTAAACTTCTCTCACTTCAGTTAATTGGTGCCGAAATTTTACTCATTTCATTTAGTTTAATGCATTCATTCATCTTCCTTCAGTTTAGTCCCTTTATTTATCAGGGCTCGCCACAGCGGAATGAACCGCCAACTTATCCAGATTGTTTTACACAGCGGATGCCCTTCTAGCTGCAACCCAGTACTGGGAAACACCCATACACACTCATTTACACACACAGTCATACACTACAGCCAGCTTAGTTGATCAATTCCAGCTGACCGCTTACCTCCGTGTGGACGGCTTTCCCGCTGCAACCAGTTTGTCCAGTAGCTCGTCATGTACGTTGGTGGAATTGAGAGGAGTTGACCAAGACGATGGGGTTTGAGTCTGGTTTCAGAAAGCGGGTCAGACAAAAACAGAATCCAAAAACTAAAATAAACAAGAAAATAACAGAGTGAGAGTGTGGTGAAATCTGAAAACATGGTAAAAATCCAACCCAAGCTCATTGTGAAAATGTAGCCCCACGGACGTTTCTGGAGACCGCGATTTGCGTGGCCGGAGGTATGTATGGCTGCATTTAGTTTTTTCAAGTGAACGCTACGGGGTGGTGTGACGCCGCTCCTCTTCACGCTCGCTGGCTGACGGCTCACCTCCTCCATGTGGAGGGCTTTCCTGCCGCAACCAGTTTGTCTGGTAAGCTTGTAGTGTTACGTTGGCGGAGAGGAGGCCCGGAGGAGGAGGAGCTGGCCGCGTTCGACAACCGGGTTCGAGTCCGGGGAAGAGCGATTCCAGAAATCAGGTAAGACAAAAAAACAGAATACAAAAAAATAAAGCGAATGAGTTCATATTGGGGTGAGAATGCGGTGAAATCCGAAAACGCGGACGAGGGCTTTTCTTTTCTGGACGGCTTTCGTAAATCGTCGCTTGGGTTTAGGGAAGAAGGAGGAGGAGGAGGGTGGCCGGGTGGAGCGATTGGCCGGCCGCCCAGTCAATCATTCTGTCATTCATTTAGTCAGTCAGTCACTCGGACAAACGGTCGCTCGAAAGCTCAACGGCAAGCATAGCGTGGGCGCAAATGGCGCACACACGGAGAGGCGTTTGAGATGCGAAAAAGCGCACACAGCGGCCTCTCGCGGATTCGCGAAAACAAAAACTGCACAAATACGTACCTCCCGGGACATATTTCGTGGCCTCCAGAAACGTCTGCGGGGTTTCCAGAATGAGCCTGGCTTGTACAAATTAGACGAGGGTTTTTTTTCTGCATTGCTGTTGTAAAGTGCTGGTTGGGTTTGGTGGGTTAGTCGATTGGTCAGTCAGTCAGTCAGTCAGTCAACAGCAGCCTCTAGTGGATTTACGTGAGAACAGCAGGCTTGAACAGCACTCAGGAGAGAAATTTGAGAATGAAAAGCGCACACAGTGGCCTCTCATGGATTCACCAAAACAAAAACTGCAAAAATATGTACCCCTGGGACGTATTTCACGGTATCCAGAAATGTATATAGAGGTACGTTTTCAGAATGAGTCTGGGTTGAAAATATGGTAATTCCAGATTTTTCCAATATCCCTAATTCAAGTATACAGATATTTGTTAAACCAATTTCCAAGACTTTTCCAAAACTTTGTGGGTTTTTCCAAAACTTTTCCAGGCCTGGAAATGCCATGTCGAAATTCCAAGACTTTTCCAGGTTTTCCGTGACCGTATGAGCCCGGTATCTTAGTGTCCGCTGATGCTGAGTGCTGCAATCATGATACTTTGGGTTTTTAAAAATGATTAATATAAATGAATGCCAAATGTGAAACTGTCGGATGTCTCTGTGGGTGTACACTGCAGATAAAATCTCCATACAGGGACAAATGAAGTTAACTAACTAATGAACTAACTAGAACAAATATAACTAATAAACTAACTAATGCATTACACATTAACTAGCATCATCCAGCCTTTACTTTCAAATGTGAAAAATTGTCAGACATTGTAAATGTCCTTATTTGTAAAAAGTGCCATCAGCTAATAAACCGTCGGCATGTTAAAACGGCATCTGATTTGTTTGACCAGCAGAAATCATCCAATCATTACGGAGCATTACACATTAACCAGCATTAGTGCTTTATCTTGCTGACGAAACACTTCAGACGTCCCGGGACAGAGGAGGAGTATTAAAGGTCTGTCCATCAGTGTGAGCTCACACACTCTCTCTCTCACACACACACTCACCATGAAGCTGAAGCTGCCGAACCCGGGTCTGGAGCAGCGGATCCCGTCTCACAGTGAGCTGGAGAAGCTGGAGCTGCAGGAGGCTGGAGAGCGGCCCAAGTGGGACAACAAAGCCCAGTACATGCTCACCTGTGTGGGCTTCTGTGTGGGGCTCGGGAACGTCTGGAGGTTTCCTTACCTGTGCCAGAGCCATGGTGGAGGTACAACACACACACTATACACACATTTATACACACACACACCTGTGTGGGGCTTGGGAATGTCTGGAGGTTTACTTACCTGTGCCAGAGACATGGAGGAGGTACAACCCCAAATCAGAAAACACTGGGAGAGTATGGAAATCACACATAAATGAAGAAAGTCGTGATTTCTAAATGTACTTATATATATTGTTCACACTGTAATCATTTGCAGACTATATGAACATGACATATTTGATGTTGTGTCTGGTCAGCTTCAATTCATTTGTAAATCTTCCTCCTTTTCTGTCGCTCAGACCTGCAACACAGAAACAGGAATCAGGGCAGTCATCAGGTAAACTGCTGGAATAATGATGTGATGTGTGGATAACGGGGATGACCCCTTGCTTTGCCTTGGAAAAGATCACCTATTAATTAAAAAACAAAATTCATGTATTTTGGTCAATTTGGAAAATATTCTATGACTGTTTGGAGAATCTAGATGGTGACTCTTATCTTGAACTGGCAGTATATAGATTAGTATATAGGTATATAAGTATATAGATCAGACAAATATGTTATTTTACATATTATTTAACATTAATATTGTTTTTTTTTTCTTTTAAAGTGTGTTAAATTATTTTAATCTATATTATTCTTGCTGTATTTTAGTTTTTTTTTGTATTATTTATTTTAATTTAATTTGTTTATTAGTTTTATTTGTTTGCTAAACTGAAAAATAAACCTTTGTCAATTTGTTTGACTGTTTAAAATAAAATTTGTTGTTCAAAAAAAAAAATCATGTGACGTGACACAGGTGATGTCAGCAGGTGATGGTGATGATGATCTGCTCATCAAGAAAGCTCTAGTCTTTCAGGATGAGTCGAGGATCGCCAGATTGACAACACACACGAGAGAAAATGGCTGAAATGTGTAAACACACAGAGAAAGAGAGGAAGACATGTGGAGATTTCACCTTCAACAGTGCACAAATGCCAGTGGAAACTGTACTGTGCCAAAAGGAAGCCCTAGGTTAACAGTGTCCAGAAGCGCAGTCTGGGCTCGGAGGCATCTGGAATGGAGCATCGCACAGTGGAGACGTGTCCTGTGCTCAGATGAAACATGTTTCAGGTGTTTTAGGAGGAACGTGTGCTCCTGACCAAAGAAGAAAAGGATCATCCAGACTGTCACCAGCAACACGTCTAAAAGCCCGGCTCTGTCCTGGTCTGGGGTTGTGTCGGTGCTCTTGGTGAAGGTGACCTGCTCTTCTGTGATGCTCCATTAATGCTGAACAGCACACAGAGATTCTGGAGCTCAACATGCTGCCTTCTGCTCCAGGGACGACTATTCAGAGTCCAACAAGTCAATGCAGAACCACATTACAGAGAAGAGGAGACAGACACTGGACTGGCCTGTCTGCAGTCCCGACCTGTCTCCGATAGAGAGTGTGTGGAGCTTTTTAAAGCTCAAAATGCAACAATGAAGACCTCGTCCTGTTGTTCACCTTGACACTTGTTTGCAGGAAGAATGGGACAGAATTACACCTGAAACACTTGCTGTCTTCAGCCCCTCAACACCTTTAAAGTGTTGTGAACAGGAATGGCAGCATTACACAGCGGGAAATGCTTCACTGATACTACAGTTTTTGACATGTGTTGCGAGAAACAAACTTGGAACATGTGTTTATTTTGGAAAAATCACGAGGAACACTGAATAATGTTGGTTGTGTTGTCAAAGTACATTTAGAAATCACTACTTTCTTACACACACACTACAAACACACCTCTGCCAGAGCTATAGAGGATGTACAACACAGTATACACACTCTGGTGCAGCTGAATGTGTGTGTGTGTGTGTGTGTGTTGTGTTTCAGGAGCGTTTATGATCCCGTTCCTCATCCTGCTGGTTCTGGAGGGCGTCCCGCTGCTGCATCTGGAGTTCGCCATCGGGCAGAGACTGAGGAGCGGCAGTGTCGGAGTGTGGAGGTCCATCAGCCCCTATCTGACAGGAGTCGGTGAGACACACACACACATCTTAGAGAGGACATTACATAGACTTCCATAGTATTTAATCAGGTTAATGATGGTGTCTAGTTTAGCTCTACACCCACCCTCAGAGAACAAACAACTGCATACAGCCAGATACTAATAATACACGTCCTGATTGGCTGAACATGGCTGATTCAGAAACACTTTTAATTAGTGACTATAAAATCTCTGGCACACACACACACTCTCTCTCTCTCTCTCTCTCTCTCTCTCTCTCTCTCTCACACACACACACACACACACACATGCTATACAAACTCTCACACACAATATACTGTATTTACTCACTCACTGACACACACACAAACTATACAAACTCACACACACACTCTCTCTCACACACATACATACACATACACACACACACACACTATAAAATCTCACACACACATACTCTCTTTCTCACACACACACACACACACTATACAAACTCTCACACACACACACACACACACTCTCTCTCACACACATACATACATACACACACACACACACACACACACACACACACACACACATACACACACACACACACACACACACTATAAAATCTCACACACACATACTCTCTCTCTCACACACACACACACTATACAAACTCACACACACAGACACAAACACGCACACACATACTATACAAACTCACGCACACACACTTTCTCACACACACACACACACACACACGCTATACAAACTCTCACACACAATATACTGTACTTACTCACTCACTGACACACACACACACACACACACAAACTATACAAACTCACACACACACACATACACACAAACTATATATACAAACTCACACACACACACACTACACAAACTCACACACACACACACGCTATACAAACTCTCACACATGGTATACAGTACATATTCACTCACTGACACACACACACGCAAGCACACTCTCTCTCTCTCTCACACACACACACACACACACGCACACTCTCTCTCTCACACACACACACACACACACAATATACAAACTCTCACACACGATATACTGTACTTATTCACTCACTGACACACACACACACACACACACACGGACACACACACACTTTACAGACTCTCACAAACATGGTATACACATTTACTCTCACACACACTCTCTCTCTCAGACATACACTCCTCTCCTCCTCATTGGTGTGTATATGTGTGTGCTCAGGTATCGCCTCTATGTCTTCTCATCATCAGTGTGTGTGTGTGTGTGTGTTCAGGCATCGCCTCTATGCTGGCCTCCTTCATCGTGGGCATGTATTATAACACCATCATGGCGTGGGTGATGTGGTACCTGTTCAACTCTCTGCAGGAGCCGCTGCCCTGGAGCCAGTGCCCCGTCAACCTCAACCGTACAGGTATACACACACACACACACACACACAGTTATACACACACTTCACCAGCAACTTAAAAAAAAAAAAAAAGTTTAAGTAGTAAAATTATTCATTTATTTTCCTTCAACTTAGTCCCTAATTTTGCCACAGCGGAATGAACCGCCAACTACTCTGGCATATGTTTTACGCAGTGGATGCCCTTCCAGTTGTAACCCAGTACTGGGAAACACCCATACATTAGTAGCTAAATTACTCCAATTGAAACGGATGTGTGTGTGTGTGTGTGTGTGTGTAGGTCTGGTGTCGGAGTGTGAGCGCAGTTCTCCGGTGGATTATTTCTGGTACCGGGAGACTCTGAACACGTCGACTGCTATCGAGGACTCTGGCGCTCTGCAGTGGTGGCTGGTGCTCTGCCTGCTCTGCGCCTGGACCTTCCTCTACATCTGCTGCATCAGGGGCATCGAGACCACCGGCAAGGTCAACACACACACACACACACACACAAGCTGTTATGTCTGAGCATCTCCAAAATGCCTTCAAGTATCTGATGAAGGTATAACAGAATTAATAGGTAGCATTAAACGTGTATGATCCTCCTGTGTGTGCAGGCCGTGTACATCACCTCCACCCTGCCCTATGTAGTGCTCACGATCTTCCTGATCAGAGCTCTGACTCTTAAAGGCTCGGTGAACGGGATCAAGTTCCTCTTCACTCCAGATGTAAGTACACCAGTATTCGCCTCATGTGTGTATCCGCCGTGTCTAACAAGCTCCTCTGTTTCCCTGTGCAGGTGAATGAGCTGATGAACCCCTCCACCTGGCTGGATGCAGGAGCTCAGGTGCTCTTCTCCTTCTCGCTGGCCTTTGGAGGGCTGATCTCCTTCTCCAGCTACAACTCTGTGCAGTGAGTACTCCAGTACATCACACTACCTCAGAACCACAGATCAGAAAAGGTCAGGACACTATGGAAAACCGTTGTGAACTTCATAATGCATTATTCCCTCAGCAATAACTGCGAGCAGGACGCCGTCACCATCTCCATCATCAACGGACTGACATCAGTGTACTCCGCCACCGTCATTTACTCCATCATCGGCTTCAGAGCCACGGAGAACTATGACATATGTTTGGACAGGTACAGTTTTATATTACTAATAAACTACTACTGTTCACAAAAGAATAATATTACAAAAGCAAACGTTAGCTGATCAGATTAGATGTGAAAGGCTTGATGAATTTGGACTGCAATACCTACTTCAACCACTAGGTGTGAATCCTACATACTGCACCTGTATATTCGAATAATATGGCACAATTTGGCTGATTTTACTGTATTTTAAATTAAAATACAAAAATAAGCCTTGATGTTTTAAACTTAATTATGAGAAAGCCCAGGCTGTTGGTGATTAAAGTAACCTGCATTTGCTGTTTTTTAAATGAGTAAATAAAACAAATATTACAAATAAAAACATTTGCTGATTCACTTAGTGTACAGCTTGATCGTCAGGCATGCTTGCTTCTTTTTGTGTCGTCAATCTGGCAACCTGTGTGTGCGTCGGGTCGTCTTTGAAGGGACCAATCCAATATTTTGAATTTGGACTGCAATACCTACTTCAACCACTGGGTGTCAATCCTACATACTGCACCTTTAAATTCAAATACTATTACACGATTTTGCTGTATTTTTTTAAGTTTAAATAATTGCAGCCTTGACACCTTAAAATAATCACTAGAGATCTTACTGACCTCAGACTATTTTAGGGATTAAAGTAACCTGCAGTATGTTTAAGAAATAAAACGTTGTATTAATTATTTAAATATATATATATATATATATATATATATATATATATATATATATATATATATATATATATATATATATATATATTAATTAGCAAACATGCCCTCTCTTATTTGTTTCGTCAATCTGGCAAAATTTGTGTGAGTCAAGTTGTCATCATCAGGTGAAAAAAATCTCAAATATATTATATAAAAATATAAAAATATATTAATTAAAAAAACATACCCTCTCTTATTTGTGTTGTCAATCTGGCAACATGTGTTTGCGTCAAGTTGTCGTCGTCAGGTGAAAAAAACCCAATCAAATATTCTGAATTTGGACTGCAATACCTAGTTCAACCACAAGGTGCAAATCTACATACTTTACATTAAAATAATACTACACAGTTTTGCTGCTTTTAATTAAATATATGCAGCCTTGATACTTTCAAAATAATTGTTAAAAAACCCTGGCTATTAGTGATTAAAGTAACCTGCAGTATGTTAGAAAAATCCACACGAGTTGTTTTTTATTTGGCAAATTAGACAAATATTACTAACAAAAACATTAGCTGATCAGCTAATGTGTAATGCTCGATCATGAGACAGGCTAGCTTCTTTTTTTGTCATCAATCTGGCAACTTACCTGTGCGTCGAATCATCATTATAGGGGTTGGGTGACAAAAACCCATCCAATATTTTGAATTTGGACTGCAATACCTATTTAAACCACTAGGTTGAATCCCACATCACCTTTATATTTAAATAATATCGCAAATCTGGCTGATTTCATTGTATTTGTAATTAAACAAATGCAGCCTTGATGTTTTAAACTTAATTATGAGAAAGCCCAGGCTGTTGATGATTAAAGTAACCTGCATTTGCTGCAAGAGCAGTTTTTTTTATTAGCAAATAAAACAAATATTACAAATAAAATCATTCGCTGATTCACTTACAGTGTAAAGCTTGATCGACAGGGACGCTTGCGTTTTTTGTGTTGTCAATCTGGCAACCTGTGTGTGCGTCAAGTCGTCTTCGAAGGGGCCAATCTAATATTTAGAATTTGGACTGTAATTTTGCTGCTTTTATTGTATTTTTAAGTTAAAAAAAATGCAGCCTTGACACTATAAAGATAATTACTGTAGATAGTCAAGTTGTCATTATGAGGTGAAAAAAAAATCGAAAATATATTATTAAAATATATATAAAAATATATTAATTGTCACCCAAGGGGTTGGGTGACAAAACCCCTTCCAATATTTTGAATTTGGACTGCAATACCTATTTAAACCACTAGGTTGAATCCCACATACTTCACCTTTATATTTAAATAATATCGCAAATCTGGCTGATTTTATTGTATTTGTAAACAAATGCAGCCTTGATGTTTTAAACTTAATTATGAGAAAGCCCGGGCTGTTGGTGATTAAAGTAACCTGCATTTGCTGCATGAGCTGTTTTTTTATTAGCAAATGAAACAAATATTACAAATAAAATCATTCGCTGATTCACTTACAGTGTAAAGCTTGATCGACAGGGACGCTTGCGTTTTTTGTGTTGTCAATCTGGCAACCTGTGTGTGCGTCAAGTCGTCTTCGATGGTGCAGAGTGAAAAAAAAAACCAATCCAATATTTTGAATTTACACTGCAATATCTACTTCAACCACTAGGTGTCAACCCTACATTCAACCCTACATACTGCACCTTTAAATTCAAATAATATCGCACAATTTGGCTGATTTTACTGTATTTTTAATTAAACAAATGCAGCCTTGACACTTTCAAAATAATCAGGAGAAAGGCTGTTGCTGATTGAAGTAACCTGCAGTATGTGTGTGTGTTCACAGTAATATTCTGTCTCTGCTGAACGCGTTTGACCTGCCGGAGGGAAGCATCACGGAGAATAACTACACGGTGGCTCTTCAGCAGCTCAACATCAGCAGACCAGACATCATTCAGGAGCTGCAGCTGAAAACCTGCGACATGCAGACGCTGCTGAGTGAGGTACTGCAGATCAGCTCAGGATAAATAATAAACACTGATGTTGAGTTGTGATGCTCGGATAGTAGCTAGAAGGCAAAGGGTCGCTGCTATCACCACAAAGCCACACTCATTCACTGAACAACTCAGTGTCTCTGTTCTCACATGAAGAATGAGGGAAATCACGTTGCAAGATGGTTCCGAGTTTTCCCGAGTATAACTAGTCCACTATCTTGACTCATAAACACCTGGTCCTTTTACTGAGATATCAAAATTCATGTGGCTCAAATTCGGCCCACACCAGACACTCGCAACCGGCCCACATACCGCATGAAATGATGGCACTAGGGTGGCCCACTACTGTTTGCCAGATCTGGGCCACAATTAAGCCACAGCAATACCACAAATTCAGCCAAATGAACCAGAACTGACCCTATTCTAGGCAACAGTTTGCTTTTATTCTGGCCCAGATCCGGCCCACACCAGACACTTACATCTGGACCACATGCTGAATAGAATGATGGCCCTAGGGCGGTCCAATCCTGTTTGTCAGATCTGGGATACAAATAAGCCAAGGCAATACCACATATTAGCCAGAATTCAACCAAATGAACCAGAACTGACCCTATTCTGGGCCACAGTTTGCTTTATTCTGGCCCAGATCTAGCCAATTACTTTTAATAATGAATTAAACATTGATAAACAGTTACAGCGGCCCAAAAGAAAATGTATATTAAGAGGTTCAGGGCTATGAGCCCAACTAAAGCAAACCCATTTCTCCATGGTGGTGACTTCAGTCTATGTGGTCCACGTATGTTTTAAGATAACTGGGGCACATTTTCCATATCTTCTCTGGGCCACTATAGGCTAACGGCGGCATTATCCAGAGCTTATTGGCCTGAATATTCACCAAAAGTGGCCCACATTTGTTTTAAGATAACTGGGGCACATTTGCTATATCTCCTCTGGGCCGCTTTAGGCTCACAGCCACATTAGCCAGAGCTAACTGTGCCGAATATATGCCAAATGCGGCCCACATTTGTTTTAGGATAACTGGGCCCTATTTGCAATATCTTCTCTGGGCCACTATAGGCTCTAATCCACATTAGCCAGCGCTAACTGTGCCGAATATTCGCCAAAAGTGGCCCACGTTTGTTTTAAGATAACTGGGCCAAATTGTCCATATCTTCTCTGGGCCACTATAGGCTAACGGCGGCATTAAAAGTGGCCCACATATTTTAAAAAAAAAACCTGAGCCACATTTGCCAAACCTTCACTGGGCCACATTAGGCTCACAGCCACAATAGCCAGAGCTAACTGTACCAGATATTTGCCAAAAGTGGCCCACATGTGTCTTAAGATAACTGGGCCACATTTGCATCTACTTATGTGAGCCACTTTGGGTTTAGACCCAGATTACCCTTAAATGACTAGGCCACTATTTTGCCAACTGTGGCCCACATTTCTCCTCTGTCATTTGGGCCAAATGTATCATTTTCCACATGGGCCACATTAGGCTCACATTCAGATTACTTTTGCCATAAGTGCCAAATCTTTGCCTTAAATGGCCCATATATGAATGTGAATCTTTGCCCCCCCCTTTGCCATTGACCAGGTGGGCCACTTCAGGCTCACATTCATTTTATCTGGGCCGAAGGAAGACCACCAGTGCAGCAAAACTGCCTAAAGTGGCCCACATTCATAAGCCATCTGGGTCCAGAATGACACCTTTGAAAGACTCTTCAGTGAAGTGTTCAGCTTTTGTTTCTGCTTTAAAACAGTAATCATGGTGAAAAGTGCCATACATATAACCCTGAACTGAATTTAACAGTGCTGTCGTGTGTTTGTCAGGGTGTTGAGGGAACGGGTCTGGCGTTTATCGTCTTCACTGAGGCCATCACTAAGATGCCGGTGTCTCCTCTGTGGTCGGTGCTGTTCTTCATCATGCTCTTCTGCCTCGGGTTGTCCACCATGTTCGGGAATATTGAGGGTGTTGTGGTGCCGCTGCAGGACCTGAACCTGCTGCCCAAGAGATGGCCTAAAGAAGTGTTCACTGGTAAACACTCCCAACCAGACCAGATTATTAACCCTTGTGGATTTTTTAACAAAGCAAGGACATTTTTCACAGTATTTCCTATTATATATATATATTTGTTATTATTATTTCTTTTAGTTTGCTGGAATAAAAGCAGTTTTTTATATTTGGAACTATTTATTTTTAATTAAATTAGTTTTATTACCTTATTTTTTGCAGAACAAACACTGTTGTACAATGACTTGCTTAATAACCCTCGTTAACCTAGTTAAGCTGAACACTAGTATCTCGCAGTGTAACTAGTATAATATTGTGTTTTCAGGTCTTACGTGTGTGGTGTCCTTCCTGACGGCGCTGGTGTTTGTCCAGTCCTCTGGTAATTACTGGTTAGCTCTGTTTGATGGCTTTGCCGGCTCCATTCCTCTGCTGGTCATCGCTCTCTGTGAGCTGATCGCTGTGGTTTACGTCTATGGGATTGACAGGTAAGAGTCAGCATGACATCACAGTGGTTTGTTTCCTACATGTTCCTGGACGTATGGTGCATTGACATCCTCTTTCAATCTCTCAGGTTTAATGAAGATATTAAGTTCATGGTGGGACACAAACCCAACATTTTCTGGCAGATCAGCTGGCGGTTCCTCAGTCCTGTCATCTTACTGGTCATCCTGATTTTCTACTTCATCACGACAGTCAGCAAACAGCTGACCTACAACGTCTGGGACCCTCAATCGGTAAATGACTGTCTAGATCTTCCCTTACACTAGTCAATCATTTCAGAACGCTCCGCCACAGGTTAAACCATGTGCAAAAAAAAGTTAGCTAATTTTTAGTAAGCTTAGGTAGCTCATCCGCATCACCAGTAACTCCTCCCCTTCATCATTAGCTCCTCCCCTTCACCAGTAACTCCTCCCCTTCATCATTAGCTCCTCCCCTTCACCAGTAACTCCTCCTCTTCATCAGTAGCTCATCCGCATTACCAGTAACTCCTCCCCTTCATCAGTAGCTCCTCCACTTCACCAGTAACTCCTCCCCTTCATCAGTAGCTCCTCCACTTCACCAGTAACTCCTCCCCTTCATCAGTAGCTCCTCCACTTCACCAGTAACTCCTCCCCTTCATCAGTAGCTCCTCCCCTTCACCAGTAACTCCTCCCCTTCATCAGTAGCTCCTCCACTTCACCAGTTACTCCTCCCCTTCATCAGTAGCTCCTCCACTTCACCAGTAACTCCTCCCCTTCATTGGCAGCTTCTGGTCTTCAACCTTAACCCCTCCCCTTTTTATGTAGCTCCTCCCCTTTACCAGTAATTCCTCCCCATCATCAGTAGCTCCTCCCCCTCACTGATAGCACCTCCTCTTCACCAGTAAGCCCTCCCCTTCAACGGTAGCTCCTCTCCTTTACCAGTAACTCCTCCCCTTCATCAGTAGCTCCTCCACTTCACCAGTAACTCCTCCCCTTCATCAGTAGCTCCTCCACTTCACCAGTAACTCCTCCCCTTCATTGGCAGCTTCTGGTCTTCAACCTTAACCCCTCCCCTTTTTATGTAGCTCCTCCCCTTTACCAGTAATTCCTCCCCATCATCAGTAGCTCCTCCCCCTCACTGATAGCACCTCCTCTTCACCAGTAAGCCCTCCCCTTCAACGGTAGCTCCTCTCCTTTACCAGTAACTCCTCCCCTTCATCAGTAGCTCCTCCACTTCACCAGTAACTCCTCCCCTTCATCAGTAGCTCCTCCACTCCACCAGTAACTCCTCCCCTTCGTCGGCAGCTTCTGGTCTTCAACCTTAACCCCTCCCCTTTTTATGTAGCTCCTCCCCTTTACCAGTAATTCCTCCCCATCATCAGTAGCTCCTCCCTCTCACTGATAGCACCTCCCTCTTCACCAGTAACTCCTCCTCTTCATCAGTAGCCCCTCTCCTTTACCAGTAACTCTTCCTCTTCACCAGTATCTCCTCCCCTTCCTCTTTAGCTTCTCCCCTTCACCAGTAATTCTTCCTCTTCATCAATAACTCCTCCCTCTCATCAGTAGCCCCTCCCCTTTACCAGTAACTCCTACTATTCATCAGTAACTCCTCCCCTTAAACAGTAACTCATCCTCCTCATAAGTAACTCCTCTTCTTCATCAGTAACTCCTCCCCTTCTGAAGTAGCTCCTCCTCATAATCAGTAGCTCCACCTCTTCATCATGGAGTATCGTGTACAAAGAGTTCCACATTCCACATGTATGTTTAACAGCATCATCATGGTATTTAAAGTGCACTGATTGGTTTCTATTTAATTTATACTACAAGATGAGGATGTGACCTGTTGTTTTGCGAAGGTAAATCTCTGTGTCTGTCTGCAGGCTGATTTCCCGACTCTTAAAGAGGTGGATTACCCAAACTGGATCAGTGTGGTGATCTTCGTTCTGGCCGGCGTCCCCAGTCTCTGCATCCCCGGAGTGGCCATCGGCCGAGCGCTCTGGAGGTGCTGTACCAGAAGAAAACACAAGAGCATTTCAGAAAAGCAGCAAATGAGTGTCAACACAATCGCATAAATACAGTGCGGAATTATTTAATAACACGATGTGGACACTATATGATACACTCGCCTTTCTGTCCTGTATATAATGTACAATCGATAACGTTTGTTATTTAGAGTTGGGAGTTATTTATATGTGTCATGTTAGGTTTGCAACATAGGCTCATACTGGAAGTGTAGCCCTGTATACATTTCTGGAGATCACGAATTATGTATCCAGAGGTGCGTATGGCTGCATTTCATTTTAAAACGAATGCTACGGTGTGGTATGACGCTGGTCATTTTCACGCTTACCAGCTGACCTCTTACCCCGGTATAGACGGTTTTCCTGCCAGTTTGTCTGGTAGCTCGCCATGAACTTTGGCGGACTTGAGGAGCAGAGAGGAGTTGACCATGGCGATAGGGTTGGAGTCCGGTGAAGAACGGTTCCAGAAAGCAGGTAGGACAAAAAGAAAGGCTAAAAGATAAAATAAACAAGTAAATAGCAGCGTGAGAATGTGGTCAAATCTGAACACATGGTTTAAGTAAATGTTTACAGTTGTTATTTGTTTAATATTTACCTGTCCGTGTCTGTTTCGTCTGTCTTCCTGGTTGCTCTTCCATCAGCCGGTCAGACAGAGCGCCTCCTAGAGGCCTGGCTGTAGTGCAGAGTTCCCTGTGGAGCACTCCAGAGCAACCGGAAGGCGAGTCGGGCGGGGCTTCACCTTTAAAAGGCAGCCCCAAACGCCAATTCGACGTCAGTTAACCTGGCAAGCGAGCAAACTACTGAGGTGCCGTGAGCAATTTGTGACCTGTCTGTGTAGAGTTGAAGTCAGCATTATTGTCTGCGCAATAGCCTAGGGGTTAGTGCGCTGACATATGGTGCAGTAGCAGGTCAGAGTGTCCCGAGTTCGAATCCTGGCTCGAGAACATTTCCCTACCCTCTCTCTCTCCAACTTCGCTTCCTGTCTAAATACTGTCCTATCTAAAAAAAAAAAAGCTGAAAATAAATCTTTAAAAAAAGTCAGAATTATTCGCCCCCCCTCCATTTATTTTATCCCCCCAATTTCTATTTAACTGAGAGCAGATTTTTTCAAGACTTTTCTAATCATAATAGTGTTAATAACTCATCTCTAATAACTGATTTATTTCCTCTTTGTCATGATGACAGTAAATAATATTAGACTAGATGGGTTAATAATTCTGTCTTCAACTGTATATTAGCGTGATTGACATTATAGAGTTTGTTTGCTGTTTATTTGTTCTTTTATTTTTGGTTATTTGGTTAATTTGCTGGGTTTTTGGGTTATTTTGGTTTTCACTCTCGTACACTGTAAATAAATTGTTGTGCCATCACTTTTGTGGAGGTTTTTCTTGTTTTACCATATTTTGAGAAGCCACTACAAGCCATCCTGGTTCGTCAACCTCACACGAAGGCTTTTCTTTTTCTGGATTGCTTTTGAAAACACTATTGGTTGGGTTTAGGGAAGGAGAAGGGTAGGTCAGCCAGTCAGTGGACAGCGGCCTCTGATGTATTTACATGAAAACAGCAGGCTTGATTGGCACTTCCAAGAGAAATTTCAGATCTGAAAAAGCGTACACAGCGCCCTCTGGTGGATTCGTGAAAACTAAAACTACAAAAAGTAGCTCATGGGATGAATTTGGCGCTCTCCAAAAATGTATATAGGGGTATATTTTCAGAATGAGCCTGGGTTTTAGGTTTGAGATATACAGTAGTCAACATTTGGATGAAAACCCTTCTACAAAGTTGTCCTAAAACACTTATTTTTGTCTTAGAACAAACTTTATTATTATTATTATTATCCACTATCAAATGTTGACTACTATATATGATCCTGACCACTTTAAGTGGAGAGAAAATATATATATATATATGTATCATTATTTTTTGTATTCTGTTATTTCATGACTTTTCCTAATTAAATAAGGTATTTTCAGAAATGTGTTTTATCATTATTATTATTATTATACTCACACAACCACTGAGCCACCATGCCACCAGCCCTAATTTTCAATAGAGTAATTTTTAAAGGTCTTTTAATATTTGATTTTTAAATAAAATTAATTCTAACTATAAAAAAAAATATTTGAATTATTTATATTAATATTACATTCTAATTAAAAGCCTTTAGTTGTTAATTATAGTTAACAGTTATGTTTAGAAAAATATTTAAAAATGCTTTATTTTACCTGATTAATGTAAATGTTTATTAATGTTTTTACATAAAAAATATTGATTTTATTTTGCCTTTAATTGAATGAGTTAATTCACTGATAACAGCAATAGTAAAATAAATTGTGTGTGTGCTTACAAAAATATTCCATTTTAAGAATATTTAATTTTTATTCCACATTAATCATCTTACTAATAATAATACAAATATATTTTACTACATTTAAAGCATTTATTGTAATATAATGTAAGCCACATTTGAAGTGTTTTTTTTATTTGTGTTTATTTTTTTAATTATAATTAATTAATTTATTTTTATATTAATTCTTTGATTTATCAGGGAGCGTACTGAATGCTTAATTCTGATTGGCTGATGAGCTTTTAACACCTTTAACTTTGCATTATTTTCTAACAATTCATCAATTATTCCTGGCATGTGTCGTCTGTATAATTTCCCACAGGTGCTGTATAATTAATTCAAGAAACCTTGAACAGTTTGTCCTTAAGATTGTACAGCTCTTATCTATCATTGTTAAATTAATAGCTGTCTGTTCTGCCTTTGTTCTAATAGAGATTGACTGGTGTGTTTCCCTGTGTGATGCACTTTCGGTCAGGATACTCATTTTACAGTCTGCTGGAACCATCATTAATTTATCTTATCTAATGGAAACACACTGCACAATTCAATCACAGAGGGTTACAGATACTAATGCAGTTCTGAAGCATCCCGACAGCTGATATTACAGCTAATACAGAGTAAAACTGACACTTCACATTTCTGTTATCTCATTGGTAACACTACATATATACAGTAACATATAATCTCATTGACAACACTACATATGGTGACTAAAGCAGGCTGTTTTAGTTAACCTTAATTAATGCAACAGCTAACATGAACAAACAATGAACAACACATTTATTACACAATATGTTCATGTTAGTTAATGACAATTTAGTTGCTCATAGTTCGCTAACTCACAGTGCATTAACTAATGTTAACAAGCATGGCGTAGGACGTTAATAATTCATTAGTAAATGAACAATGATTGACAAATGCTGTACATCATATTGTTCATTGTTAGTTCATGTTAGTAAATACATTAACTAATGAAACCTTATAGTAAAGAGTGTTGATTAATAATATTGTCTAAAATCTACAATAACTTGCTTAAACATTTCTCTTCAGAGCCAATATCTGAATAAATGTAGGTCTAATAATTTTGCATGTAATTATTAATAGTTACTTTAAGCAAATATGCAAAAAAAAAAAAAATATATATATATATATATATATATATCACCAGAATACTTGTGATCAATTCATTCATTGATTTTCCTTCGGCTTAGTCCCTTATTTATTATGGGTCGCCACTGTGGGATGAACCGCCAACTTTTCTAGCATATGTTTTACACAGCGGATGCCCTTCCAGACGCAATCCACTACTGGAAAACACCCATACATACTCATTCACACACAGTCATACACTACGGCCAGTGTAGTTGATCAGTTACCCTATAGCGCATGTGTTTGGACTTTGGGGGAAACCGGAGCACCCGGAGGAAACCCATGCCAACACGGGGAGAACATGCAAACTGACCTAGCCAGGAGTCAAACCGGTGGCCTTCTTTCTGAGGCCACAATGCTAACCTCTGAGCCACCGTGCCACCCTTTGTGATAGATTATGGGAATTATTATTTATTTTTAAAAAGTCACGTTTGATGGTATCATAAGTATTAAAAAAAAGAAATCTCACAGTCACCAGCTGGTGGCGCTATTGCACAACACTGAACATGTCGTGATGCTTCAGATATGTTCATGGAGACATTTCTAGCAGATTTTATGCTACCTCATAGATTAATTTTAGGTTAATCAGGGAAGTCATTGAATAACAGTTCTGGAGTCAATTAAAAAAAACAAACTAATTCTTAAGGAAGCTAATAATACAGACCTTAAAATGTGTGTATATATATATATACATACCTTAAAAACTACCTTAATTCCAACCAAACTAAAAAAAGACCTTATACAGAAGAAGAATTATAATAATAAACACTGTAAAAATGTCCTTGCTATATTAAACATCACTTCTGGTATATTAAACTGTCAGAAATAAAGGTACGCGAGCTGTCACTGGGGTGGCACTTTTTCAAAAGGTACACATTTGGTACCTCAAAAGTATTTATTAGTACCTAAACATTTTAAGAGGAACACTTTTGTTCTTTTTAGGTACTAGTTTGTACCCTTTGGTTATTAATATGGATCTTTCCAGTACAAGTTTGTACCTTTCGAAAAGGTATACCACCCCAGTGACAGCTCACGTACCTTTATTTCTGACAGTGTGGAAAAGAAATTAATATTTCACAGGAGACTGAATAGTTAAACACACACACTGTGAAGTCAAATAAACTATTTAATTTCTCCTGTGCTCCTAAAGAGATGTCCCCATTCAGGGTATTTCTGGATTAAAAGCAAAACACTGAACATCGCTGTAAAATCAGCAAAATATTAATGAACTGTAGGTCACAGATCACGGCTAACCAATGGTTCAACTATTGACTGAAAATACTTTGCACTGTATTCTTATCTTATCAGGGGTTCACCCTATTGTTATTGTTAGACTCAACATTCTGCAGTATAGCTGATCAGGCAGAGTGATGCGTCAGGTGTAGAGACTTCAGACTCTGAGGTGTGGTGGAAAAATCCTCACGAATAAACGTCACAGAGGCTCGTCCCAATCGATCAAAAGTACAAAAACTAAACTGCTCATTGTAGACTCGGGTGTCGGGAAGCATGGGAAACTTGTTCTCAAGGTGAACAAGACACATGCACTGGATTTAATCACGGTCAATTGTTCAGTTTTAGAATGCTTAGTAAAATTAGTTCAACTGAAACCAAAGCCAAGCAGACAGAATCACTGAAGCTTCAAACTGTATCAATCAATATACTCACATTCACATATTGTTATGTGCGTGTTGGACTATCAACTCATGTATTAGACAAAAAAAAAAGATCACAGTGACTTCTCTCAATGCACCAAACTGCATTTCACTGACTCAGATTTGCTCCAGTTGATCAGGGAGTGACCATTTGGTTCACTTTTGTTTCTCATTGGATAGAAGCTGCTTTATTCGCAATATTTAATGCAAATTTTCAGCTTCTTCCAGTATGTTTGGATGGAAACACAGCCAAGGAATCAATCAATAATAATAAAAAAATTGATTTATGTTCATGTTTTTTCCTTCACTTTCGTCAATTGGTGAAGCTTTGTTCACTGGCTTGCTTGGTTTGGGACTTGTGGAGCTGAGCATGGATGGATTTGCTCTTCAGTGTTTGGACTTCAGTGAAAATTAAACCAAACTGAGCTAAACTGAAACTCTGAACACTGGACTAACACTGTTTCACTTCACTAGAGGTTCAATGTTAAGCTGCTTCAACACAATCTACGTTGTAAGAGCGCTATAGAGAAATAAACATGACATTTATTGAACTGAATGTTGACAAAAATTAGAAAATTGAATATTTTCACTCAAACTTGTGCATGTGTGATCTGTAGCTGCGAGACTTGGCCACTTGGTGGCGCAATAACAAGAAAAAAACAAACATGAAAACAGCTGTAATTATTTAACTCTAACTCAGAGACATTAAATTGGATACAAGCTGTCTTTCTTTAAAATGGCATGTAAACCACTGTGGACATTGGCATCTCTTGGGAAACATGCTCATGATGCACCAATAATTTTAAGCACTGATTACACAAGGTTAAAATGGGCCAATTGGAATAAAAATTGGTGCAAATGTTTAACTCATGATGCTAGACGTCTGTGAGAAACCTGGAAAAATTTTGATCTTAAAAATGAAAGAAACGCAAATTTTATTCCTTGTATTTCACACAACATTCATATCTCCTATTGACAAGCTCCGCCTCCAAAACCACTGCAGTCAATCAAGATGTTTTTGTTTAATATTTGACATTAATTATATAAAAACTACCTTAACAAAACTAGTGTTAGTACAAGCTGTTGCTTTACAACAGAAAATGACATTTAAACACACATTAATCAGCTATTTAAAACGGGATTATTTCACTATGTAAATGCGTTCGTGAGCGTCAGAGAAAACTTTGAACTTCTGCATTTCAGTTTATGTAAACATTATATATGCATGCGCGCAATAAAAAGTGTAAATAATGATAAAGATTGTGTTATTGTGGCTCTAATGAGCGCTGGGTCTCCTTCATTCGACAGACAGTAGAGATTATACTCTACAATCAGATAAGAAACATCACCGAGCTCACGAAACAGCTATCAGTGACTCATCACAACACATCAAAGTCTACAGCGGATGATGTCATGCACCTGGCAACCGCATCAGCCGGATTCTCATTCATATTCATGAGAAGTGTGTTTGTTTTGCGCTGATCTGCTTCTGTGAATTCACTTTCACTATGATTAACCTCGCTCTGCTAATTCACATAGACTTCGCATTTATGAGCTGCTTATATTAAAATCTGGTTCTTATTTTGTTGCAAACAGACACAAAAGAACAATAAAAACACATTTTTAAGAACATTTTGGTCTAAACAATAATCACAAACCTGCGACTTTCATTATATTCAAAAAGCAGGAAAGTAAAATAAATAAAATAAAAGTAATGTTATGCTGTAGAAAGACTGAATTTACACTGTTATTTGTAATTATAACTTCATAACTAAATATTTAGCCATTGTCCTTACCATTTATTTAATAGATTTATAATGATATAATATATATATATATTTAGCCAAGCATCACGGTAGGGCACTGGGTAGCACAATTGGCATTTCTGTATAGAGTTTGCATGTTCTCCCCGTGTTGCTGTAAGTTTCCAAACACATGCTCTATACTGTAGGTGTATTGGATAAGCTAAATTGGCCATAGTATATGTGTGTGTGTGTGAATAAGTTTGTATGGGTGTTTCCCAGTACTGGGTTACAGCTGGAATCTTCTGTGTAAAACATATGCTGGATAAGTTGGTGGTTCATTCCGCTGTGGCGACCCCTGATTAATAAAGGGACTGAGCTGAAAAGAAAATGAATGAATGAATATTTAGCCATTGGTTTTGGGCAGTTTAATAAGATTTTGTGGCGTCACTATAATTTTTAATAATGGTATTTTATTTATTTGGAACTACATCAAATATTTTCTTTATATTTAATATTTATTTTCAGTGTTTTGTCATAATAACAAATGTCTTAATATGTACTGGTTAAAAATCAGGAATATTCCACCAAATATTGAGTTTGTAACTCTTCTGAAGTTAAGCACTGCTATTTTGTTGTCAATAAGTGAATATAAATTTCTATAGAAGTCAATTTGCAGAAACACACTCGCAGAAACAAAAACAATGGTCCCAACGTATTTCTTGTTTTACATGTTTAATTTCTACAGCTTCCGGGAATCCAAAAAGAGCCACAATATTGATAAATAATGCTATTATAACTGTTTTATTATGAAGTTATGATTGAATTTCCTTGTTACAGTTATGAAATAGTTTGATAACGAGCAGGAAATGTCCATGGGCAAAATACAAATATAAACATATGTAAACATTATAGACATAATGTATATATTTAATTTATTTTCTAAAAAAATGTTAATTGTTTAAATTGTGATGTTTTTATTGCATTTATTTACTTTATTGCCTTTTTATTGTACAATATTTAGCTGATTAACATGGGCCAAAATTGCATTGTGGTAACTAATAAAGCAAATGGTATGGTGCTGTATTAATAAAATGATGAATATAACTATTGATTTTGTTATGTAATATGTATAATATTTAGCTGATTAATATGCTGGTGTTTAGTGGTGATGTCTCTGAAGATTTTCCTTACTAATAACCGTGATGACGTCTCGCAGCTGCTGAAGATTTTCTTTGCTCCTCATCTCCTGAAAGGACTTTTGTTTATAGCGAATGGAATAAAAATATAATGAGGACAATAAAATGTTAACTGGCGTAACCTTTGCATCCGCAGTGCTCTGTGTTTTTACAGTTAAATCCTGGATTTGAGTCGGAGTTATCCATTAAACTGCATTTTAAACAAAAGCATAAATGATACACACCATCACACCCCCTGGGTTTAGTTAGGAGTGTGTGAGTGAGTGACACGACCCGTCTCTCTCTCACACACATGCAAAGATGGATACAGCGAGCGAAACCTCCAGCGTTCAGGAAAGACCCAAATGGGACAACAAGGTCCAGTATCTGCTGACCTGCGTGGGATTTGCTGTCGGGCTCGGAAACATCTGGAGATTCCCGTATCTCTGCCAGATTTACGGAGGAGGTGATTTTTGCAGAGAAAAAGGCATACAAACACACACGGATTTAATCTGAAGCTTTAGGAACTAAGCTATTTACATTTTTTTTTAAATACATTAAAAAATTTTTAATTATTTAGAATTGTACATTTTATAAATTTAAAAATGTTTTATGTAATTTGAATGATTTTTATATTTAATTTTTACAATTTGCACTTTAAAAAAATAAAAATTATATTGAAATTAACTAAAATTGTACAATTTATAAACATAAAAATAGTTATAGTTTTATTGTAATTAATTAAAAAAAGATTTATAATTTTGGCACATGCTGCGTTATCCTGCTGCCATCAGAAGATGGAGACACTGTGCTCATAAAGGGATGGACATGGTCAGCAGCAATACTCAGGTAGGCTGTGGCGTTGATGCTCAATTGGTACTAATGGACCCAAAGAAAATCTCCCCCACACCATTACACCACCACCACCAGCCTGAACCGCTGATACAAGGCAGGATGATCCATGCTTTCATGCTGTTGAGGCCAAATTGTGAGCCGAGCATCCGAATGTGTCAGCAGAAATGGAGACTCATCAGAGCAGCAACGTTTCTCCAATCTTCTATTGTGCAGTTTTGGTGAGTCTGTGTGAATTGTAGCCTCAGTTTCCTGTTCTTAGCTGACAGGAGCGGCACCCGGTGTGCTCTTCTGCTGCTGTAGCCCATCCGCCTCAAGGTTGGCCGTGTTGTGTGTTCAGAGATGCTCTTCTGCAGAGCTCGGTTGTAACGAGTGCTTATTTGAGTTACTGTTGCCTTTCTATCAGCTGGAACCAGTCTGGCCATTCTCCTCTGACCTCTGACCTCATCAACAAGGAATTCACGGCCACAGAACTGCCGCTCACTGGATGTTTCCTCTTTGTCGGAGCATTCTCTGTAAAGCCTAGAGATGGTTGTGCGTGAAAATCCCAGTAGATCAGCAGTTTCTGAAATACTCAGAGCAGCCCGTCTGGCAGCAACAACCATGCCATGTTCAGAGTCCCTTTCTTCCCCATCCTGATGCTCGCTCTGAACTGCAGCAGATCCTCTTGACCATGTATACATGCCTAAATGCAGTGAGCTGCTGCCATGTGATTGGCTGATTAGAAACTTGCGTGAACGAGCAGTTGGACAGGTGTACCTAATAAAGTGGCCGGTGAGTGTATGACATTTAAAAAATGTATGGTCTTAAATAAATATATTACCCTTAATTAAATATACTAATTAAATATTATTACCTAATTAAATTTACAACACTTTAATTAAAGAAATGGGGAAACCCATGCGAATGCAGGGAGAACATGCAAACTCCACACAGAAACGGCAACTGACCCAGCCAAGGCTCGAACCAGCGACCTTCTTGCTGTGAAGCGACAGCACTACCTACTGCGCAACTGCGTCACCCTTATTTATAATTTGTATTTATAATTTTAAAAAATTAACTACCGCAGTAAATGTGATTTCTACATTTGCAGTCGGATTAGATCAGTTACATGAGCTGGATTCACTGGTCAGATGCACACTAATAAACATTATCATTTCTCAGTGTGGACACAAATACATTTGTCGTTATATTTACATAATTAGTGTCAAAGAGGCTTTAGTGTAAACATTAAGACACTGCTGCAGTTCAGAGAATGGCCACCAGTGGCGCTATAACAAGCATTTTTTGGTTTTAAATAAAGCCAGTTTATTGAAAGTGGTTATTTCACTGTTTGTCAGGAGAGTTTCTGATCCCTACAACCAGTCTATATAAAACGAAAGCTTTTAAGAAGTTAATTTTGGTGTGTAGGGGCCTTTAGTGTAAAAACCAGCATTAAGACGCTGCTGCAGTTCACAGAAGGGCCACCGGTGGTGCTATAACAACAGTTTTTTTGGTTGTACATAAAGCCAGGCTGTTGTTTGGCTGTTTTTCAGGAGCGTTTCTGATCCCGTACCTGATCGCGCTGGTGTTCGAGGGTTTACCTCTGCTGTATCTGGAGCTGGCCATCGGGCAGAGTCTGAGGAAGGGCAGCATCGGCGTCTGGCACTCCATATCTCCACTGCTAGGGGGCGTCGGTGAGCCAACAACACACAACACTACATTATAACAGCGATATTACAACATTAGCATTACATCAACACATACAACGAGACAATATATTTAATGTTTTCTTTGTTATATTTAACTCTTAAGCTATATTTGTATGCTTTAGTAAAATATGTAATTAAAATAGCTGCTTTTAATGTGAATATCCAGTAAAGTCTCATTTATATGTGATGTAAAGCTGAATTATTTTGTCTTCAGTGTTTATGCATGAGGATCTGATGATCAATAAACATGATTATTATCAGTGCTTATTTTCAAAATCTAAATAAGAAACAATAAATGTAAAAAATAAAACATTTATAAACTGTACAAAATATTACACGTTAAAAATGCATTAAATTAAATACAAAATAAATGAATTAAAAAGTACATTTGCTAAAATATTCAAGTAAACTGACATATATATTATAATAATATATTAAATTTACATTTACAGGATCCACAGATGAATAGAAAAACCAAATTAATTGAAATTCAGCTATATTTTTGTGACATTTTTAGTTTTGACTGTCACTTTTAATCAATTTATTGCATTTTTTATTTCTACTGTTAGTGCATCACAATTATCAACAAATAAAATATTAAAATATATTCTTAATCATCAAATCCTCCTATTATACAGATTTCTGAAGGATCACAGACACTGAAGACTGCAGTGAATCTGAAAATTCAGCTTTACATCACATAAATAAATTACACTTTAAATTATATCTCCCTATCAAACAGCAATTAGACATTATTATATTGTTTAGCATTTTTTGGATCAGATAAATGTGGTTTTATTGTCAGTTGTGTGCTTTATGATTGGTTGTGCAACGCAGTGATTCTCCAAGGTGAGTTAGTGTAAGCGTTTTATGAGTTCATAAAGGCATTATAGTGTTATTATGGTGTAAATGTGATGTACTGTGTGCAGGCGTGGCATCAATGGTCGTCTCCTTCCTGGTGGGTCTGTTTTACAACACCATTCTGGCCTGGGTTTTGTGGTATTTCTTCCACTCATTTGAGGATCCGCTGCCCTGGAGCCAATGTCCCATTAATGACAACCTGGAGGGTACAAAAAACACCCAAAACACACACACACACACATGACAAAATAATATATGCACGTCATAAACAAACACAAGTCATGGAAAAGTCATCATTCATAACCAAAGCAACAGAAGAAATCACATAAGTCCGTCTCACAACAGACCTGCATATGCTTGGGTGTGTAAGTTGTGTGTGTGTGTGTGTGAGTGTATGTATATAAATACACACACATATATATATACATATATATATATATATATATATATATATATATATATATATATATATATATATATATATATATATATATTATTTTTTACATATACAGAAAAAAATAGCAAAATAAATAAAATAAAATCATATAAAAATATACAGTAAAACAATATGCATTGAAATATAAATAAATTTAACAAATCTATTTATAAAAAAATGAAATAATTGCACGATAAACATTTATTAAATGTAATATATAAAATATAAAATAAATGTAAATATAAAAATACGTGCAAGCATAGACAAAAAAGAACTTAAAACATAAATATTTTTGAAATAAATAATTAATAAATGAGCTAAGATAAAAAAATATTAGCACACTAAAATAATACAATTAAATAAAAATTGCTGAATGTATAAAACAATAACTACACCAAATTAATTAACAAGTTAAATGCAAGAAATTAAATAATATAAATAATAAAAAAATACAAGAACATAAAGAAATGCATAAATAAAATATAAAAATGCTGAATTAAGTAAAAAATTAATCTCGTTTGCTTTTATAGAGGTTTATATAGTGTTTGTGTGTGTGTGTTTTAGGCTATGTGGAGGAGTGTGTGTCCAGCACGCCGGTGAACTATTACTGGTACCGGCAGACTCTGAACATCAGCCCAGATATCGAGCAGAGCGGCTCTCTGCAGTGGACGCTGGTGCTCTGCCTCGCCACGGCCTGGAGCATCGTCTACATCTGCTTCATTCGTGGCATCGAGACCATCGGCAAGGTCACAGTTTAAAAGTTATTCACCCTCCTGTGAACATTTTCTTCTTTTTCAAATATTTCTCAAATAATGTTTAACAGAGCCAGGCATTTCTCACAGTATGGTGCTGATATAGTGTGTATTGTGATGTGCAGGCTGTGTATGTGACGGCCACATTCCCGTACCTGGTGTTGACCATCTTCCTGGTGCGAGCGCTGACGCTGCCCGGAGCCACAGACGGCCTGCAGTACCTGTTCACTCCAGATGTGAGCACTCACACACAACATACAAGGGGATAGACCCGCCCTAAAGAATATTAGCCCTGTTCTAATTCAATGATAGCCCCGCCCTAAATAACTGATAGCACCGCCCTAAAGACTGACAGCCCTGCCCTAAAGCACTGATAGCCCCACCCTAAAGCATTGATAGCATCGCCCTAAAGACTGACAGCCCCGCCCTAAAGACTGACAGCCCCGCCCCAAAGACAGATATCCCTGCCCTAAAGGACTGATAGCCCTGCCCTAAAGCATTGATAGCCTCGCCTTAATAGACTGATAGCCCCGCCCTTAAGACTGATAGTCCTACCTTAAAGACTGATAGTTCTGCCCTAATGCACAGATAGCCCCGCCCTAAAGGATTGATAGCCCTGCCCTAATGCACTGATAGCCCCACCCTATAGACTGATAGCTCTGCCCTAAAGACAGATGGCCCGCCCCAAAGGCTGATAGCCGTGCCCTAAATCACTGATAGCCCCGCTATAAAGACTGATAGCTCTGTCCTAAAAACTGATAGCCCCGCCCTAAAGACTGATAGTTCTGTCCTAAAGACTGATAGCCCTGCCCTAATGCACAGATAGCCCCGCCCTAAAGACTGATAGCTCTGTCCTAAAGACTGATAGCCCCGCCCTAATGCACAGATAGCCCCGCCCTAAAGACTGATAGCTCTGTCCTAAAGACTGATAGCCCCGCCCTAATGCACAGATAGCCCCGCCCTAAAGACTGATAGCTCTGTCCTAAAGACTGATAGCCCCGCCCTAATGCACAGATAGCCCTGCCCTAAATACTGATAGTTCTGTCCTAAAGACTGATAGCCCCGCCCTAAAGACTGATAGCCTGCCCTAATGCACTGATAGCCCCGCCCTAATGCACTGATAGCCCCGCCCTAAATGACTGATAGTCACACCCTAAAGACTGATAGCCCCGCCCTAAAGGTTGTGTTATTTGATTAATCATTATGTGCACGTTAATTGTTACACATTTAAAGTAGACGTGTAGTATTTAGTAGTATACACTGAAAATAAAAAAGTACATTTTGATTTTATGCCGACTTCAAATAGACGAGAGCTGTTTCAAAGATTGCTTAAAAGACTTTAACACACATGAGCTCAGTCTGACCATGTGTGTGTGTGTGTGTGTGTGTGTGTGTGTGTGCAGTGGTCGCTGCTCACTAACCCTCAGGTTTGGCTGGACGCTGCAACACAGATCTTCTTCTCTCTGTCTCTGGCCTTCGGTGGACTCATCGCTTTCTCCAGCTACAACCCCAAAAAGTACACAAACACACACTTATATGCATTATAACACATGATGTATATTCCTACATTATAACAGATGTGTGTGTGTGTGTGTGTGTGTGTGTGTGTATTACAGGAATGACTGTGAGCGTGATGCTCTGTTTGTGGGAATCATTAACAGCGCGACGTCTCTCTATGCCTCCATCCCCATATTCGCCATCCTGGGCTTCAAAGCCACCAGCAACTTCAACTCCTGCGTCAACAGGTGAGAAAACACACACACACACACACACACACACACACACACACCAGAGACATGACCTTTGCACCCTAGCAACCACTCTAAACAGCTTACCAACTGCCTAGGAACCACCCAGAACATCTTATAACAACCACAAAGCATCCACTGAGAACAACCTGACAACAGCTTAGCAACCATAATTGAGCCCCCAGAACAAGTAACAAGTAACTAGTAACCACCCAGAAAACCCAAGCAAGTGTTCAGCAACCATGCAGCAACCACTTAGAACTAGGATCTTAGATACCACCTAGCAACAACCCAGAACATTGTAGCAACTGCTTAGCAACCACCATCCATCAATCTATCCAAAGATCCATACAAATATCCATCAATCTGACAACAATCTAGCAACAACCTTAGCAACTGCTTATTAACCACCCAGACCACCCTAACAACAACCTAGCAACCACTTGGAACACTAAAGCAAATGCTTAGCAACCACCATCCATTAATCTAAAGATCCATATAAATATCCATCAAGCTGAAAGCAATCTAGCAACAACCTTAGCAACTGCTTATCAACCACCCAGATCACCCTAGCAACAACCTAGCAACCAATTTGAACACTGTAGCAACTGCTTAGCAACCACCATCCCTCAATCTAAAGATCCATATAAATATCCATCAATCTGAAAGCAATCTAGCAACAACCTTAGCAACTGCTTATTAACCACCCAGATTACCTTAACAACAACCTAGCAACCACTTGGAACGCTGTAGCAACTGCTTAGCAACCATCATCCATCAATTTATGCAAAGATTCATACAAATATCCATCAATCTGACAACAATCCAGCAACAACCTTAGCAACTGCTTATCAACCGCCCAGATCATCCTAAAAACAACCTAGCAACCACTTGGAACGCTGTAGCAACTGCTTAGCAACCACTATACATCAATCTATCCAAAGATCCATACAAATATCCATCAATCTGACAACAATCTAGCAACAACCTTAGCAACTGCTTATCAACCACCAAGATCACCCTAACAACAACCTAGCAACCACTCAGAACACTATAGCAATTAATTAGCGACCACTATACAACTACCCAACCAACCGTCCATCTTTCCATCGACACAGAGTGACACTGAGCCGTTATTCAGAGTTTTGAGCCGCGTCTGCTGCTGTTGTGTTTCAGTAATATCCTGGACCTGACGAACGCTTTCGACATCGGCGACAGGAACATCACGATTGAGAACTACGACAGCTGGCTGAGGGACCTGAACGCCAGCGATCCTGACAGAGTCTCCAGTCTGAACCTCAAACACTGCGTCCTGAAGAACTTCCTGGACCAGGTCAGACACCACACGACACCACCTTCACCACCCTTGGCTCTACACAGTCACAATTATCAGATTAGTTTACATTTAACACTGCAGAAAAAACACGTCCAGTATACTCTGTTAACCAGGGTTGTCCAGATCTGATCACGTGATTGGAAATCAGACCCAATCACACGGTTTCAGACTCGAAATCAGACGTTACCTCCCAATCAGGACTTGAATATATATATATAGTCATTATTATTGAACACGTCTATAGTTATGCGTTGGCACAGAGTTAGACCTCGTTCTTGACTTCACACAGAAACAGCAGCGCGTGCAGCATGACATCACTGTGCTGCAGAGACGCTATTGGTTAAATGCCGGCAGAGTAGTGTTGGAGAAAGAATTATTCATTTAATTTCTTTTGGGCTGAGTCCCTTAATAATCAGGGCTGTGTGTTCAGAGCGCGTCAGGAACGGGTCTGGCGTTCATCGTGTTCACGGAGGCGGTGATCGAGATGCCGGGCTCTCAGGTGTGGGCCGTGCTCTTCTTCGTCATGCTCTTCAGCCTCGGACTCTCCTCAATGTTCGGTAATCTGGAGGGAGTGCTGACGCCCCTGCTGGACCTGCACATGGTGCCCCGCTGGATGCCCAAAGAGATCTTTACTGGTACACATACACACACACACACACATAGACGTGCATGCAAACAAACACATACACACAAGCACAGGCACACAAACACACACATACATACACATACACATGCATGCACAATAACACACACACACACACACAAACACATAGACGTGCATGCAAACAAACACATACACACATGCACAGGCACACAAACACACACATACATACACATGCATGCACAATAACACACACACACACACACACACACACACACACAAACACATACATGTGCATGCAAACAAACACATACACACAAGCACAGGCACACAAACACACACATACATACACATGCATGCACAATAACACACACACACACACACACACACACACAAACACATAGACGTGCATGCAAACAAACACATACACACAATCACAGGCACACAAACACACACATACATACACATACATGCACAATAACACACACACACACACACACAAACACATAGACGTGCATGCAAACAAACACATACACACAAACACAGGCACACAAACACACACATACATACACATGCATGCACAATAACACACACACACACACACAAACACATAGACGTGCATGCAAACAAACACATACACACAAACACAGGCACACAAACACACACATACATACACATGCATGCACAATAACACACACACACACACACAAACACATAGACGTGCATGCAAACAAACACATACACACAAACACAGGCACACAAACACACACATACATACACATGCATGCACAATAACACACACACACACACACACACACACAAACACATAGACGTGCATGCAAACAAACACATACACACAAACACAGGCACACAAACACACACATACATACACATGCATGCACAATAACACACACACACACACACAAACACATAGACGTGCATGCAAACAAACACATACACGCATGCACAGGCACACAAACACACAGATACATACACATACACATGCATGCACACGAACAATAACACACACATACAGACACACAGACACATGCATGGTCACTTTAATGCTATGTGAATGATACGGTGATGTCATTGGGATAATGATATGCTAATGGGATGACGTTATGCTAATGATATGCTGATGAGCAGGTCTGATCTGCGTGGTGAATTTCCTGGTGGCTCTGATCTTCACTCTGGGATCTGGGAATTATTGGCTGGAGATCTTCAACAGTTACGTGGGTTCAGTGCCGCTGCTGGTCATCGCCTTCTTCGAGATCATCGCCGTCGTCTGCTTCTACGGCATCAAGCGGTACAAACGTTCACTTTTAATATCATGCAGACAGATGCAGCAACAGATCAAAGCAAGAGCACCAGCTCACCACAGGAACTCAAATCATCAAAATGTAAAAAAAAGAAGAAAGTCAGATTTTAAAAATCAAAACAATTCAAAACACTTTTTAAAAGTTAACACAATTTTCATAAAATTAAAGTTTATTTTTTAATTTAATTTAATTTTAATCCCTGCTGCAAACCATTTTACAAAAAGTTTGATTGTTATTAATGTGTTTTGTTCAAACCATACACACACACACACACACACACGAACACACACACATACACACGCACACACACGAACACACACACATACACACACGAACACGAACACACACACACACACACACACACACACGTCAAGGACTTACATCTTAAAATCTTGACATTTCTGATCACTTGCCTAACATTTTATGTAGAGTTTTTTTTGGAATTGAAATAAATTAATCCTCAATATTAATCAGTTTATTCTCAACATTTTATTTAAAAAAAATACTAGTAATGGCAGGAGCTTAATCTCACATTATTATGACTATAAATGGTTTTCATTCATTTTCTTTTCGGCTTAGTGTCTTTATTAATCTGGGGCTGCCACAGCGGAATGAACCGCCAACTTATCCAGCACATGTTTTTCAAAGTGGATGACCTTTCAGCTGCCACCTATCACTGGGAAACACCCATACACACTCATACACTACGGCCAAATTCAGTTCATCAAGTTCCCTATAGCGCATGTGTTTGGACTGTGGGGGAAACCGGAGCACCTGGAGGTAGAGGTCTAGCCGCGGGACCCGACTAGATTTCTTACGGCGCGGGAATAAATTTCCAAATAAAACGTGGCAGCGGTCGGTAACTCTGGTTTAAATTGAACGGGAACGGGCGGGCTAATATCGCTCCCGACTCCCGAGCGACCACGCCACGCGTATGTATGTGTGTGAATGAGAGAGCGTGATGCTTTGTTTAGCTTATTTGTTGGAGTCTATGTGTGTGTGTATATGTGTGTGAATGAGGGAGAGAGCTTTGTGCTGTCTATATATATGTGTGTATGAATGAGAGAGAGAGCTTGGGTTCGGACTAAAACCTGGCAGGAGCGGGTGGGATTCAAAATGTAGTGCCGCACAGATCTCTACCCGGAGGAAACCAACACCACAATCCTAACCCTAACACAGAAACGCCAACTGACCTAGCCAAGGTTCGAACCAGCGACCTTCTTTCTGTGAGGCTATCGTGCTACCCACTGCACCACCGCATCGCCTATAAATGGTTTTACCTGATTTATTTTTATTTATTTTATCATGGCTCAGCTTTAATCCTCTTATATACACGTCACTTGACCATTAAGCAATTTGTAGTGAAACTGTAGTTTAATTATTACACATTTAATTTACCTCTCAAGCATCGTGTGTGTTTTCTCTGTGTTTCAGGTTCAGCGACGACATCGAGCAGATGACGGGACGGCGGCCGAACCTGTTCTGGCGCTGCTGCTGGATGGGCATCAGTCCTGTCATGCTGCTGGTGGTGCTGGTGGCGTACGTGGTGGTGCAGGTCCAGAAACACCCCACATACCCCGCCTGGAACCCACAATACGTCAGTCAACACCTTTTCTGACTTCAGCTCTTTAGTACTTTTAAATAATTCGTTTATTTAAATTCATATTTTAATTAATCATTAAGTTTTTGTAATTGTTCCTGTGTGTTATCTTAATACTGGCTGTTTATTTGAGCTGTTTAAACTACAAAATAATGTTAAAATTATTTAAAACGTGAATTTGTGTGTGTGTGTGTGTGTGTAGGAAAACTTCCCGGAGACGGAGGAGAAGCCGTACTCCACCTGGGTTTTCTCCATCTGTGTGTTGCTCAGCTCCGTCCCCGTCATCTCCATCCCTATAGTGGCTCTGTACAGACTCATGAGACGACACACACACCCACACAGCGGATACCCTAACCCATACACCAACCAGAGCTACACTGACGACACACACACACAGAGCTTCAAGCAGATCTAACACACACACTTACAAGAGCTACACTGATAACACACACATGTAGAGCTTCAGAACATACACGCACACACCCAGAGCTTCAAGCAGAACACACACACACACACACACACACCAATATTATGAGGCAGAATGTGTGTGTATGTGTGGAAATGTAAATGTTGATGTATTCCTGTGCTTGCTGACGTGACTCATATTGGTGTAAAATCACTCTGAGAATAAAATAATAATAATTTATTGGAAAATTGAAGTTTTTCAAATATTTTCCCACAGAAGATGCCTCTTAAACACCAGATTTAATAATAATAATACATAATATTTGACTAGATATGTTTCTAAATACTAGTATTCAGCCTAAAGTTACATTTAAAGGCTTCACTCGGGTTATTAAGGCCAGCATTGGACAGCTGTAGATAACCAAACTATATTTCCTTAACCATAAAATGTTTCATATCGTATTATAATTGTGTTCATGTATTGTACCTTGTATGCTATAATCTTACCTCCTATTTTTGATTAACATTACTATTTAATATTAGTAAAAAATATATATCGTTTTAATGGGGACTCAAGTGGCACAGTGGGTAGCAGTCACCGGCCACTTTATTAGGTACACCTGACTAGTTCCGGGTCGGACACCTTCAGAACTGCCTGAATCCTTCATGGCGTAGATTTATCAAGCTACTGGAAATGTTCCTCAGAGATTTTGCTCCATATTGACATGATAGCATCACACAGTTGCTGCAGATTTGTCGGCTGCACATCCATGATGCCAATCTCCCGTTCCACCACATCCCGAAGCTGCTCTATTGGATTGAGCTCTGGTGACTGTGGAGGCCATTTGAGTACAGTGAACTCATCGTCATGTACAGGAAAGCAGTCTGAGATGATTGAGCTTTATGACATGCTGCGTTATCCTGCTGGAAGTAGCCATCAGAAGATGGAGACACTGTGCTCATAAAGGGATGGACATGGTCAGCAGCAATACTCAGGTAGGCTGTGGTGTTGATGCTCAATTGGTACTAATGGACCCAAAGAAAATCTCCCCCACACCATTACACCACCACCACCAGCCTGAACCGCTGATACAAGGCAGGATGATCCATGCTTTCATGTTGTTGAGGCCAAATTGTGAGCCGAGCATCCGAATGTGTCAGCAGAAATGGAGACTCATCAGAGCAGCAACGTTTCTCCAATCTTCTATTGTCCAGTTTTGGTGAGTCTGTGTGAATTGTAGCCTCAGTTTCCTGTTCTTAGCTGACAGGAGCGGCACCCGGTGTGCTCTTCTGCTGCTGTAGCCCATCCGCCTCAAGGTTGGCCGTGTTGTGTGTTCAGAGATGCTCTTCTGCAGAGCTCGGTTGTAACGAGTGCTTATTTGAGTTACTGTTGCCTTTCTATCAGCTGGAACCAGTCTGGCCATTCTCCTCTGATGCTCGCTTTGACCTGCAGCAGATCCTCTTGACCATGTCTACATGCTGATATGCAGTGAGCTGCTGCCATGCGATCGGCTGATTAGACATTTGCATTAATGAGCAGTTGGACAGGTGTACCTAATAAAGTGGCCAGTGAGTGTGTATGTACGCCGTTACGCCTTATTAATATATGTATTTGTATTATGCTTTATTTAATTATAGTTTTTTATAATTAAATTGAGAATTATGACTATATTGTGTTTTTGTTTGTGGTTTTGTTATTAAAACTGCTCATTTAAATATTGATTAATTAAGGAATATTTAAAAGTCTCTTTTTCACACTCTCTGAGTAAATCAGTATTTTCTGTGTCGTCCGATGTTTGTCATGAAGAAAGCAGCGAATGTGAAAATGCTGCAGAAATCAATATTTGACTGTGTGAGGAGTCAGAAAAGCAGATCTGGTCACACATTACAGAAGTTACAGTACATTTCCATCAAGTTCAGCAGAAACTGAGCTGGAGTTAGTGAGTAACCTGAATAACCAGCGCAGGGATTACAGCTGCATTAAACACACGGTGAGAACATCAGCAGCAAATAAACTCTACCTCATTACAATAAAGTCAGCTTTTACTAACTGTGTGTTTCTACAACTGTAGTTTCAGTATATCACACACACACACACACACACACACACACACACACACACACACTGCAGTGCTCAGAAACTGAGGATTATTTTGCATATTTCTAAATTGATTTGAATGTAAAAACTGAAAAATTAGCATGAAATTAAGCTGAAATTACTGTACATCTTCGGTATCTGTACATATTAATATGTAAATAAGATATAACAATGAAAAAAGAATATCAAAAATTAAACGTAACTGACAATATATTAAAAACTAAAATTAATGTTTAAAAAAGCTAGATAGATAAAACAAAATATGAAAATTTATTTATCTAATTAAAAAAATGCTGGATATTTGTACACATTAATACATAAATAATAATTAAGAATGGAAATATCAAAATAATAATAATGCAAAAAGCACATAAAAGAAATAAAAAGGCAACTGAAAAAAATAATTTACATTTAGATAAGCTATAAAAAAGTTTTATTTTGAAAATTAATTTAGCTAATGAATATAATAATTTATATAATGATGCAAAAAGCACATTAAATCGGTAGAATTTTAATTTAATAGAAAATAATATATAAAACCTAAAAAATGCATTTAAATGCGCTAGAATAAAACAGAAAAATAGGTATATAAAATAATTAATTTAAATAATACTTAATTTAAATAAATAAAATGATTAATTTAATATTTAAATATAAAAATGTATATTTTAAGTATAAAAAATTATGTAATATTTATTTTTGAATCAGCACACATTAAAATGCAAGTAATACATAATTAAAAATGTAAACAGAAATAATAATAATAATATTGCCAAAGCGCTTAAAAAGCTGCTTAAAACCTAACTGAATGTATAAAAAGCTGAAATAAACATTAAGCTAGAATATACATGTAAGAAAAAATTTAAATAATAATTAAAAAATAATTAAAATAAAAAAGTTGTCAATTATTTATAGTATTATCATTACATTTATCATATTATTTGTTTTTGTTATATTATTATTATTTATTTTAGCTTATTGAAGCACTAAAATATCTAAATATGACACAAAAAAGCTAAAATGTACACTAAAGTATAAAAGAAATATATTAAAATTAAAACAAATTTAAAATATGCCAGTTTTAGACTATATAGTCATTTTCTCCTGTGCAAAATACAAACAAATCAAAACAAACCAACCCGACTTCTGCATCGATCTGTGATTTTGGTTTATTTTCAGACAGAATATCAAGCTACCTGAACAGAAATGCTGTGTTTACGAGTGTGTGTGTGTTTTACAGTCAGCCATCAAGTGTTTATGAGCAGTGCAGATGTGTTTAGTCAGCTGTCAGACAGTAAAAGGAAACTGTTCCCAGATCAGTGTTTACTGTTGTGTCGCGTGACAGGTTTTTTTTACACCCGCATGCTGAAATCCAGGGGGATTCTGGGAGAGGAAGCTTGACGGACCCGAGCCAGAGTGATCCCGCAGAGCTCACGCTGAAGAGCACGCTTCCCTGCACACACAAACACACACAACCTCACATCAAACTACACAAGCACAACACTACAGACAACACACAGATAAAACTAAACAAACACACATCACATTAAACTGCACAAACATACACACAAGTTCTAATCGCGTGTTCATGTTGTTTTAATTGGTTTACTTTTGTAGTTTCAGTCAGTTTGTCTTTGTAGTTTCAACCAGTGTGACTGTAGTTTTAACCAGTGCGACTGTAGTTTTAACCAGTGTGACTGTAGTTTTAACCAGTGCGACTGTAGTTTCAGTCAGTGCGACTGTAGTTTTAACCAGTGTGACTGTAGTTTTAACCAGTGTGACTGTAGTTTTAACCAGTGTGACTGTAGTTTTAACCAGTGCGACTGTAGTTTCAGTCAGTGCGACTGTAGTTTTAACCAGTGTGACTGTAGTTTTAACCAGTGTGACTGTAGTTTTAACCAGTGTGACTGTAGTTTTAACCAGTGCGACTGTAGTTTTAACCAGTGCGACTGTAGTTTCAGTCAGTGCGACTGTAGTTTTAACCAGTGTGACTGTAGTTTCCGTCAGTGCGACTGTAGTTTCAGTCAGTGCGACTGTAGTTTTAACCAGTGTGACTGTAGTTTTAACCAGTGTGACTGTAGTTTTAACCAGTGCGACTGTAGTTTTAACCAGTGCGACTGTAGTTTCAGTCAGTGCGACTGTAGTTTTAACCAGTGTGACTGTAGTTTTAACCAGTGTGACTGTAGTTTTAACCAGTGTGACTGTAGTTTTAACCAGTGTGACTGTAGTTTTAACCAGTGCGACTGTAGTTTTAACCAGTGCGACTGTAGTTTCAGTCAGTGCGACTGTAGTTTTAACCAGTGTGACTGTAGTTTTAACCAGTGTGACTGTAGTTTTAACCAGTGCGACTGTAGTTTTAACCAGTGCGACTGTAGTTTCAGTCAGTGCGACTGTAGTTTTAACCAGTGTGACTGTAGTTTTAACCAGTGCGACTGTAGTTTTAACCAGTGCGACTGTAGTTTCAGTCAGTGCGACTGTAGTTTTAACCAGTGTGACTGTAGTTTTAACCAGTGTGACTGTAGTTTCAGTCAGTGCGACTGTAGTTTTAACCAGTGTGACTGTAGTTTTAACCAGTGTGACTAGTTTTAATCAGTGTGAGTGTATTTTTAAACCAGTGCGACTGTAGTTTTAATTAGTGTGACTGTAGTTTTAATTAGTGTGACTGTAGTTTTAACCAGTGTGACTGTAGTTTTAACCAGTGTGACTGTAGTTTTAACCAGTGTGACTAGTTTTAATCAGTGTGAGTGTATTTTTAAACCAGTGCGACTGTAGTTTTAATTAGTGTGACTGTAGTTTTAATTAGTGTGACTGTAGTTTTAATTAGTGCGACTGCAGTTTTAACCAGTGTGACTGTAGTTTTAATTAGTGCGACTGCAGTTTTAACCAGTGCGACTGTAGTTTTAACCAGTGCGACTGTAGTTTTAACCAGTGTGACTGTAGCTTTAACCAGTGCGACTGTATTTTTAAACCAGTGCAACTGTAGTTTCACTCAGTGCGACTGTAGTTTTAACCAGTGTGACGGTAGTTTTAACCAGTGTGACTGTAGTTTTAACCAGTGTGACTGTAGTTTTAACCAGTGCGACTGTAGTTTTAACCAGTGTGAGTGTATTTTTAAACCAGTGCGACTGTAGTTTTAATTAGTGTGACTGTAGTTTTAATTAGTGCGACTGTAGTTTTAATTAGTGTGACTGTAGTTTTAATTAGTGTGACTGTAGTTTTAACTAGTGTGACTGTAGTTTTAATCAGTGCGGCTGTAGTTTTAACTAGTGCGACTGTAGTTTCAGTCAGTGTGACTGTAGTTTTAATCAGTGCGGCTGTAGTTTTAACTAGTGCGACTGTAGTTTCAGTCAGTGTGACTGTAGTTTTAACCAGTGTGACTGTAGTTTTTATCAGTGTGACTGTAGTTTCAATCAGTTCGTCTTTGTAGTTAAGTCAGTGTGACTGTAGTTTCAATTAGTCTGACTGCAGTTTCAATCGCTGTGACTGTAGTTTCAGTCAAGTTGTCTTTGTAGTCTTAGTCAGTTTGTCTTTGTAGTTTTAGTCAGTGTGACTGTATTTTTAATCAGTGTGACTTGTTTCAACCAGTGTGACTGTAGTTACAATCAGATTAACTGTAGTTTCAATCAGTTTGTTTTTATAGTTTAAATCGGTTTTGTAGTTTCTGTAATTTCAAACTGTGTTTGTAGTTTCAATCAGTGTGTTATTGTAGTTTTTGCCTGTTTTGTAGTTTCCTTCTGTTTCTGTAGTTTCAAACGGTGTATTTGTGTAATCTGTTTTTGTAGTTTCAATTGTTTTCTGTAGTTTTAATCGGTGTGTTTGTAGTCTTATTCAATGGGTTTGTAGTTTAAAGCATTCTGTTTTTGTAGTTTCAATCAGTGTGACTGGTTTTAAATGGTGTTTGTGGTTTCAATTGGTTTTGTAGTTTCAAATGGTGTTTCTGTAGTTTCAAACTGTGTGTTTGTAGTTTCAGTGTGTTCCTGTACTTTGCTTTGTGTTCTGAACACTTGTTTTAAACTACACAAGCACACTAATTGAAGCTACCCAAACACACAGAGCAGATGAAGCTAACGGATCAATCATTACCCTCCGCATCTCCACACACACACACACACACACACACACACACACACACACACACACACACACACAGTTTCTCTTTCCTGGAAGCATTTTCCATTCCATAAACCAACTCAAATACACATTAACAGATGTAATAAGTGATTGTGAGTGTAATTATGTCTGTTTGTAATGTTTTTGTGAGCTGCTCATCACCTTTAAGTGCTTTAAACCTCACAAACTTTCCATATCGTAGCTGCTGCTCTGATTGGCTAATATGAGGCTGTTTATCATGAATCAGACTATTAAACATGAATGTTATGAATGTCATAATAGAAGTCATTAGGATTGGTATTGAAGTTCAAAATTAGCTAAAATGTACAATTACATTTTAGTAGACATTGAAAAGCATTGTGTGTGTGTGTGTGTGTGTGTGTGTGTGTGTGTGTGTGTGTGTGTGTGTGTGTGTGTGTGTGTGTGTGTGTGTGTGTGTGTGTGTGTGCTGCAGACGTACGTTTGTGCAGTGCAGGGATCAGGCAGTGGTAAATTGAGCGAAACCGTCTGAAAAGCGTCTCGAAGGCCAAACAGAATAAAAGCTGAACCGCCTCAGACTGCAGAACACCACCACTGTCCACAGAACACACAGGCAGACCTGGAGAACACAC
>NC_133194.1:785000-797500 GCF_049306965.1 Danio rerio | reverse complement strand
GAGAAATATAATACCTGGAGATCAAATACATGGAAGTCTTAAACAGTGACAGTTCAGTTTTGGCGCCATGGTGGTGCAGTGGGTAACACTATCTGGTTTGAGATAAGTTGGCGGTTCATTCCGCTGTGGCAACCCCAGATTAATAAAGGGACTAAGCCGAAAATGAATGAATGAATGAAATTTAGTTTTGCGTGTGTGTGTGTGTGTGTGTGTGTGTATGATCATCTATAAGCTCACCGTGAGTAGTCTTTATAGACGTCCAGCGTGTGTGTGTGTATCATCAAGCCGCACCAGGGGAACAGGCAGCTGGACGGCAGCACAGAGACGCCCGAGTTTACCCAGGACACACACACCGGGAAGTTCACCGCCACCTTCTGAGGGTTAATCTGGCAACCGTAATCTGGAACTCCAGACAGAAGAGTGCTGGAGGACAAACAGAGACGTGTCAGAGTGTGTGTGTGTTTGTCAGTGTGTATATATGTGTGTGCATTTCTATGTATGTGTGTGTGTTGGACATACGTCAGAAACTCTGTGGCTTTACTCAGATGAGGAGTAATGAGCAAAAAATCATCAATCAGCCTCATCAGACACCTGTGAATCACACACACACACACACACACACACACACACACACACACACACACACACACACACACACACACACACACACACACACACTTTTACATCTTCACAATACTTCATTCCTTCTTATTTATGAGCCGTTTCCTCGCGGGGACCAAAAAATGATCACACAAAATCAGAAATTACTGGTATTCCTATACTTGTGGGGACATTTAGTTCCCAATGTGATGAATACCAGTATACACACACCCGCAACAGAGTTTGCATTCTCACAAAAGCATAAATGCAAACACACACACACTTATTCCCTCTCACACGCACACATGCACGCACTTACACAAAGTTAGAGACACAGAGACACTGAGAGAGAATGAACAGATGTGATGAAAGTCTGACACCTTGTGGTGATGTTTATATCAGAGTTATTACTGCTAAAGCTATTAAACCATTTTAACAACTGAAATCAAGTAAAAAAATTAAATAAATATAAAAAAACAAAGAGTGTACTAAAGAAAAATCAATCATTTTGACCCATACAACTTTTTTCTTCACTCTATTATGAATAAATATACCTGCGCAACATGCGGTGGATAAAGTGTCACATTTATTTTGCGTGAATATATATATAAAAGGGGACATTTCATACAGCAAACTTCATTAAGGAGTCAGAAATAGTTCTATAGGTTAATAAAACTGCGGATGAAGAGAACAGCGTGTGTGTGTGTGTGTGTGTGTGTGTGTGTGCTGCTCACCCTCCTTTAGCGATGTCCTTCAGCAGGGCTTTCTCCATGTGTCCGTAACACAGATTACACAGCAGAGAAGACACAGAAGAGCCCTGCGGGATCCCACACACCTGCCGGAACATCCTGGACACACACACACACACACACATGCATGAACACACAAACAAACACACACAGCACATATTCAGCATATCTGCTGGAGAAACACACTGCTCAATGTCTGGAAACACTCCAGTCAGAGTCAATAGTGTGTGAACTGCCCCTTTAAGAGAAGGTCAACGATAAATGAGCCGATTAAACATCCGACATCATTCTTTTACAGTTCGTTAGACTGTTAACGTCTTTATTTTTGTATTGTGTGTATATGAGAATCTGTGTGTGTCTGTGTCGTTTACATAATGTTGATTAACTTGTAACGTCCCATATTAAGTGAAACACTCACTGCTGGTCGTAATGGATGACGTAACTGCTGAGCATCTTCTGGAAGAACTGGAAGACGTCTCCACCTCTGACCTCAGACGAGTGCTGACACACATGTGCATGCGCAGCAACACACATGCACACACAGGCAGGCAGACATGCACACAAACACACGCACACACAGAATCAGGCATTTATGCGCGCACACACAAACGTACATGCACAGACACACAGACACGCGCACACACATACACACATGCACATAAATACATGCACATACACAGACATGCATATAGACATACGTGCATATATAGACACACACAAACACACTCACACACACATACATACAATAAATAAACACACAGACATGCACACACACGCAAACACACACACATAGACAAAACACACACACACACACACACACAAATAAACAAAACACACACACACACAAAATAAACAAAACAAACACACGCACACACACAAAATAAACAAAACAAACACACACACACAAAATAAACAAAACAAACACACACAAACACATACACACACACAGAAATAAACAAAACAAACACACACACACACAGACAGAAATAAACAAAACAAACACACACACACAGACACACATGCAAACACAAAAATAAACAAAACAAACACACACACAAACATACACGCAGAAATAAACAAACACACACCCACACAAACACATACACACACACATGCAAACACAAAAATAAACAAACGAACACACACATACACACATGCAGAAATAAACAAACAAACACACACACAAAAAAACAAAAAAACACATACACACACACACAAAATAAACAAAACAAACACACACACACACACACACACGCAAACACACACAAATAAACAAAAACACACACACACACACAACAGCAAAAATGGGAATTTTAGCAATTTAAAGCACAAAATGTCTTGTTGTCTTGAAAAAATATATAATTATTAAACAAAAGGGTGCAAAAATACAGCAATAAGAAAGTAATTAATGACAGTAAAGTATTTTATAAATTATTTATTTGTTCATAATGTAATGATGGTGATGATGCAGTGTGTACCGACCCGCTCCACTAATATAGCATCATGCAGGCGCCCGCTGACCTGTTCATCCACAACAAACCCCTTCATGTTGAGCGGCTCCGACATCTCAGCCTGAACACACACACACACACACACACACCTTCGGTTTAGTCCTTTTGTTCATCAGGGGTCGCCACAGCAAAATGAACCGCCAACTATTCCACCATATGTTTTACACAACAGATGCTCTTCCAGCTGCAACCCAGTACTGGGAAACACCCATGCACACTCAACACACACACACACTCATACACTATGGCCAGTGTAGTTGATCAGTTCCCCTATAGCGCATGTGTTTGGACTGTGGGGGAAACCGGAGCACCCGGAGGAAACCCACACCAACACGAGGGAGAACATGCAAACTCCACACAGAGACACGAACTGACCCAGGCAAGACCCAAACCAGCGACCCTCTTACTGTGAGAAACAGACAAGTGTGCTCTTACTTTGGTGCAGAAGCGTTTGCGCAGGCCGCGGGTCGGGTCGCTCCACACACTGCTGTACTGACGCAGGAAGAAGCTCTGCTCTGCAAACGGACCCAACACTTCCTTCAGCACCTCCACCAGCTTCAGGTGCGGGAGACTGTCATACGCTCCGCTCACATCCACCTCACACACACACATACACATACATGTTAACACACACATATACAGACATACATACACACACAAACACATATATGCACACACATTATATATATATATGGGCATACACCCATACACACATGCACGTACATACACAACCATACACATACATATGCACGCACGCGCGCCAACACACCATACACAAACATGCTTACACACACATACACATACATGTGTGCACACCCACACGCCACACGCACATACACACACGCACATGTGCACACACACACACACACACACACACACACATAATCTCATACATAAATATACACACAAACACACAAGCATGCATGCATGCATGCATACACACACAAACATATATATATACACATACACACACGCATACATACATTTTACACCACACAAATACATATATATACACACACACACCATACACAAACATGCATGCACGCATAAACACATATTTACATGTGCACATACACACACACCAACACACACGCGCACGCACGCACGCACACGCACACACACTCACACATTGAAGAGCTTCACCTTGACGAAGTAGAGCGGTCGTGGCGAGCTCTTCTGCTGAGGGCTGAAGTCTTGCAGGCGTCTGTGAATGTCCTGCCAACCCCAGACGGTGGAGCCCATGGGCCCCGGGGCCTCACGCACACACACACTCAACACATTCTGCAGCACACGCACACAGCTCTGAAAATACTGGAACACACACACACATACACACACTGTTGATTCAGATGTTGTGAATACTGCGTCACAATTCTCAAAAATACCACCATTAAACATATCAACTCTTTCTTTGTGTGTGTGTGTGTGTGTGTGTGTGTGTGTGTGCGCATGCAAGCATGCGTGTGAGAAAGTGTATGTGTGTTTAAGCATATGACTGCATGTGTGTGTACAGACCTGCAGTGTGTCTCTGCTGCCGCTGAGGCGTGTGATGGGCCTCATGCTGCTGGTTTTGGGAATAAAGCGGATGCGGGATGTCACTGCACTATTGGGGACCTTCAGCGCCTGGGATGGAGACAGGGGCCTCCACTGGCCCTTACACAGATGAGCCCTGATGCACACACACACACACACACAAACACACACACACGGACAATAATGGGATTTTCTATGCATTTCAGAACTACACTGCAAAAACAAAAACTGTTTTTAGTGTTTGCCTTGTTTCTTCAGCCACAACACTCCTAGCCACACCCTCCTTAGTATTAGTTAGCTATGCGGGAATGATGCACATAGAAAGCCCCGCCCCTTACTCAATATTCAGTTACACATGGAAAAGTAACATCAACATGCTAAAATAAAAATCTTTTATTCCAGACTTCCCAGCAAGAATTTTTGTTTTAAAAAAATGTCTAATAGATGTCTAAAAGATGTCCTATAGATGTCTACTAGATGTCTACTAGAATTCTAAAATATGTCTAATTGATGTCTAATAGATGTCTAAAAGTTGTATAAAAGATGTCTAATAGATGTCTAATAGATGTCTAATTGATGTCTAATAGATGTCTAAAAGATGTCTAAAAGATGTATAAAAGATGTCTAATAGATGTCTAATTGATGTCTAATAGATGTCTGATAGTTGTCTAATAGATGTCTAATGGATGTCTAATGGATGTCTAATGGATGTCTAATAGATGTCTAATAGATGTCTGATAGTTGTCTAATGGATGTCTAATGGATGTCTAATAGACGTCTAATAGATGTCTAAACGATGTGTAATAGATGTCTAATAGATGTCTAATTGATGTCTGATAGTTGTCAACTAGATGTCTAATGGATGTCTAAAAGATGTCTAATAGATGTCTAATGGTTGTCTAATGGGTGTCTAGATGTCTAAAAGATATCTAAAAGATGTATAAAAGATGTCTAATGGATGTCTAATAGATGTCTAAAAGATGTGTAATAGATGTCTAATAGATGTCTAATTGATGTCTGATAGTTGTCAACTAGATGTCTATTGGATGTCTAAAAGATGTCTAATAGATGTCTAATGGTTGTCTAATGGGTGTCTAGATGTCTTAAAGATATCTAAAAGATGTATAAAAGATGTCTAATTGATGTCTAATAGATGTCTAATGAATGTCTAATAGATGTCTACAAGATGTACAAAAGAAGTATAATTGATGTCTGATATATGTCTCATAGATGTCTAATAGATGATTAATAGATGTCTAAAAGATGTTTAATAGATGTCTAAAAGATGTCTAATAGATGTCTAAACATAGTCGTCTTGACTAAAACAAGGCTACATTTGGGCTCACACTATTGTTTTCCTCTTTCTGAAAGTCTTGATAACACCATCCTGGAGTTTTTCTGTCATTATTGCAGCAAATCGTATTGTAACATATTGATTAGTGGTACTCTCCCATTCAGATAAGTTTACAAACTCTGATGATGTCCACTGCTGAGAGACACAGAAATGTGGAAAGTGTGTGTTGGTGAGCTGTGTGTCACCTGAAGGCCTGGTCCTGCAGTCTGCTCCAGACATCTCCCCTGTAGAAGCGCAGTGTGTGTTTGTGGCCCATACTCTCCGTGATGTAGAACTGAGCTCTGACCAGACCGACCACAAAACCACTCAACACCCAGCCCATACACTGACCCAACATCCACTCACGGTAGCGGTGCTCGCTCGCACACTGACCTGCAGAAGCACACACACACACACTCATATATATATATATATATATATATGAACATACACACATTTAAATGCACACACACACACTCACGTTTCTTGGGCCCCAGCCAATGGCAGGCCTGAACCTTCATCCTCCACATCAGCTGGACCAGCGTGAGGCGCTCAAACTTCCCCAGAAGCAGGAAGTTCTTTACATTAGACAGGAAGTGGAGCTGGTTTTCCTGGCAGCCCCAGAGCTCGTGGGGAATAATATGGCGCAGACACTCCCTGACGAACAGATAAACTCTATATGGAGACGAGTGTGACTTCAGCAGAGACTCCATATCCTCCACGTCTGGATTTCCTGCACACTTTCTTTGCAGGAACAGCCGATACGGACACTTCCTGTGCTGCCGCAACAGCCGACTGAATAGCGGCACCATTGCGAAGAATCGTTTAGGAAGTTTTTTCGGTTTGCTATCGTTGGATTCTGATTGGAGGAAAATCATGCGGACAAGATCCTCCCCTTGCATGCGCCTGGCCCCGCCCACTCCTTTCAACTTCCTGTTGAGCAGGAAGTTCTTCATGCCCCGCCCATTGTAGAGCATGCTCAGAACGCGTATTGAACATTGCGAGGGTCGAGGAGGACGCTGATCCGCTGGTTTCCAACTCTGAGATCCGTGATTTTCGTTACGTATTTTCGCTACTTGGTCAATTTCCTCCATCCTTTGTCGCTTTAACGAAATATTTTCTTCGTTATCTCTCGCTCTCTTTTTAGAAATTGTGAAACTCTGAGATCCGTGATTTTCATTACGTATTTTCGCTTCTTGGTCAGTTTCCTCCATCCTCCGTCGCTTTAACGAAATATTTTCTTCATTATCTCTCGCTCTCTTTTTAGAAATTGCAAAACACCGAGATCTGTAATTTCCGTTATTATTATTCACAGTTTCCTTTACCCTCCGCCGCTTTACCGAAATATATTTTTCGTTATCTCTTGTTCTCTTTTTGGAAATTGCGACTGTCTTCTGGACAGCAGGGGATTTCCGCATCGCGCCGCTGATTCGTTCATTATCTGAGTTACTGAGGAAAAAGCCAGACCATGAGCGCGGCATCAGCAAGTCGTAAACAGGTTCTCCGCACACCTGCAGAACACACGATGGCGGGACGGTGGTGAAAACGGCACAGTCCTGCAGCAGGTACCGCGTTACCTCCGTGCCCAGACGCTGGTTGATACGCTTCCAGACCTCGCTGGTGCTGATGGAAGCAGCCGTCTGCGAAACGTCACCATGGAAACGGAAGGGATCCGAACTGGTCGTCACGTCGCTGCATTGATAACCGAAGCCCAGGACGTTCCTCAGTTTCTTACGTTTAATGTGGTTCAGAGTGAACGCCAAGACCTCCGGCAGGGTGCTGAGCTGAAATAACACACATTTCTTTTATTTGTAGAGAAAAACATACATAAATATTTTTAAATCCTGAAAACATAGAAGAACATTGGCCGTAACTCAGTTATGGATGTGCAATGTTTAGTAGGGCAGTAATGATGAAAATTGATTAAAAAATATATATATATAGTAAACTGCTACGGTAAAAAAAAATTCCTGGTTAACACTAAATTAACTATTAAGTTGATTTTATTTGCATAACATTTTTGTTATGTATTTCAAAAAAGCCTTCAACAAAATCATGTCGATTTTTACAATGTCGCAACATAATAAACAATCAAGCAGGTGAGTTTTATAGTAAATAAATTGGCTTCTCTTCGGCTGTTTTGGAATTAAATAATCTTATTTAAGATTCTTTTTAGGTTTCATTTTTAAAAACCATTACTAACCAGCATAATGGAATTCCCGGAATATTGTTGAAGGAAAGCACTGCTGGCAAATAAACATGTTAAACTTATGCTGTATATTTTTGACCAAACAGTGTTCAAACAGATGTGCTGCTCACCACATACAAATACTTAAGTAAAGTGTATTATATTGTATATATTACAATATTTACAATACAGCACAGTATCATCTGATAAACTAATAAATACAGTAGTATACACTTGTACTTTTACTACAGTAAACTTTGGTGTACTGTAGTAAAATAAAACACATGACCACAGTGTTTGTTTACTGTAGAATCACCACAACAGTTTAATTCAAATACTTTACCATAGTAGGGTTAAAACACACAACAGTATTACTTTAAATTACTATAGTGTTTTTTTAATGTGGTTATATTAGTATTTTTCGCACGTTTGATTCATTTACCTTTAACGTGATTAAATCAATCAAATTTCTTTAATATAGACTGTAAAATATTTATTTTCTAAAATAAAACAAGACTAGGAAGTGTAACGTTACACTGTGTTAGAAACACTATCAGCGGCAGTGCTTTGGTTACTTGATCTGGTTCTATAATTATGAAACATGAGGAGAGCTTCAGACATGTGACAGAAACACGCACAGCAGCAGACTCAAAAGTTATTATAATCAATGACAGAGCTCACTTAAATTAAGTGATCGATAAATTGTAAACAAATCAACTGTACCTGGGCGGGGACGCGCAGCTGCGGCGGCGTGTAGGCGCATACAATAAGTCCACTGAGGAGCTTTTTAAAGCGCGCGCCGTCTGTTTCCTCCAGCAGAACCGGCTTTCGGCCGTCAGGGAATTGCAGTCCGTCGGTGAACTCCTCCAAAGTCTGCACGACTGGATATAAGGAGCGCAGAATCTCCAAAACCGGCCTGAATCCGCCATCTGTCGAGTACTGTCCAGACATCTGTGCGCGTGCTTGGGGAGTTCTATTTCCCGCTTCGAGTCCCAACAGTCCCAACCAATCAACACGACTCCCAGATAACGACACGCGGGAAAACCACAAATTTAAAGCTACACCGCGGAAATAATGTTTAAATAATGAACAACAAGTACATACAAACTATATTCCAACTCCTAAGCCTATAGTAATACTACTGATAATTTTAGTTTTGTCCTCCAATCGCTCATGTGTAGCACTAGTTTCTTCCACATCATCTCCAAAGCCTGTTGAGTTTTGATGTGATTTTTGACTGTTGTAGCTGTGAAATAACTATAGAAAAATCACTCAGCGGAGTGATATGGAGCTGTAATGCACTTAAAACCTGCCAGAACTACTTTACCAGTGCGTTAATCTGACAATAATGGCACGCCTTATAAACAGAAGCCAATTGCAGTCAAGTATTTAACAGCCCTCATGTAGTATACAAATAAATATGTATACATCTATTTATGTATGTGTGTACATATACTTTTATGTATACTACAGCGCTGTTAAGTGCTCAAAAATATATACACACACACACACACACACACGCACACACACACACACACACACACCTAAACAAATTTTAAAAAGCAGATGCTCAAACTAAAGAGCAACAAAACCTGTTTATGACCTGTTTTCTTTTACTGTTAAGCACTTTGTGACTTCTTGTCTGTGAAAGTTGCCATGTAAATACATTTTAGTGAAGAATAACAGTGCAAAATAAACATTTTAAATATTGATTTAACACAGAAACATACGGTCATAGTCCATAAAGATTTATTGTACAAAAATGGAGGCCGCTTTTAGTGTCAGATCATGAGGAGGTCAGCAGGAGGAGGTCTGAGGGGGATCTGTCCTAGCGTGAAGCGTTTAGCCATGAACTCCTTCAGTTCTTCAGGAGTTAGCTCGCTGTTAGCTGTGAAGAGACCGTGTCCAGATTGAGTATCTGCAGCTCCGCCAGTTGAACCGAAGCTGCTGCTCTGGGCCGGTGCGGCCGAACCGAAGGCAGAGCCGAAACCAGAGCTGGAGCCAAAGCCGGAGCTGGAGCCGAAGCCAGAGCTGGAGCCAAAGCCGGAGCCAAAGCCAGAGCCCTGTCCTGCTGTAGCCGTCTTGAAGCTGAAGCCAGATGCGGAGCCGAAGCCCCCAGCGCTCGGTTTGCTTTCTGAATCTGCAGCTGCGAAAGAAAATGAGGCTGCAGACGGGGCAGGATTGCCGAAACCTGATGAGGGCTGAGCGAACGCTGAGCTGCCGAAACCAGAGGCCTGCTGGGTATTCGAGGCGCCAAAGTCTGTTTTTGACTGGGCAAAGCTGAAAGTGCTACTGCTCTGCGGCCCGGATCCAAACCCTAAGAAAAACAACATTATTCAATAAGTCGTTCAAATCATGCTAACGTTAATACACAGGTTTCCCTTCTATATTTAAAAGTACATTCAGTTACATGTATAATTACACAAATCATGCAATAAACACTTAAAGGTGTCACAGAATGCACTGATACTGTATGTTACATTATTCAATATCTAAATAGATGGTAAGTGACTTGGGTAACTGCAAAACATTTCCATAAATGATTTTACAGATCTATTTCTAACCATAGCAATTGGTGGTATTGACCATATTTGGAAGGGTCATGAATATTAATGAGCTCTGCACTGATGCTCCCACAGCTCATATCTGTTTCTCTCTCTCTCGCACACCATGACGTACACAAGCGAAATAATCAAACTTCAAATCTTCATACTCAATCATACTACAGTCAAAAGCATTTCTAATGTTGAGTAGACGCCTTGTTAATGGTGCCATATAACGAAAGCCTGTATATACCTAGGCATAGCTGAATAGTAAGAGCTCAATACATGGAAATTACATGTTATGAGCCTCAAACACCATTGTTTCCTTGTTGTACACCCTGTGAGAGTAAAGCCTCAGTGAAAAACAAGCCAATCAGAACAAGGCATAGATCGCTACATTACACATGGGATAATTAATATGCATGGCCCAGGCTATGTTTAATTGGTTCCTACTGAGATAAAAAAAAAAGATAATCCCCCCCCCCTAATTTTACTATTGCTTGTGGGAGGTTATTTTGAAAGAGGCAGCAAGAGCATACAAGTTTTCTGAGAAACAGGCAGCCATGCACCTATTTACAGCTTGTCCGGATGCAAAATGCAGGATATACAGATTATACATGTATTCAGCGTCACTCTAAAGAGGCGTACACCCAGCTCGTGATTTCTCTGGAATGAAAGGAAGGACCCTATTATACTTTATATCACTCATTCACTCATCTGTTTACGCAGAGGTTGATATTAATAAGGCAGTGACATGAGCTGCAGAGCTCATTAATATTCATGAACATTCCAAATATGGTCTTAACCTTTTAATTTAAGGGGTCATTTCTGTTTATAAATTAGCAAAAAAAAAACTTTCTGGGGAATTTCTACACTTCCCTAAGCCACATGCACACTATGTAGGTATCAGGGAACAATTTAACTTATTGAATAACTGCACACACTAATGCATCTGTGAATAGAGACAGACCTGCTCCTCCAAAGCCTGCTGGCGGTGATGATAGTGATGTGTTTCCAAAGCCTGATGTCGCTGAGCCAAACCCGGGACCCGGAGAGCCAAAGCCCGGCGCAGATGCTGGAGGACTGGAACTTTTGAGCTCTGCAATCTGAGGACATCAATATAGTGATTAAAATGTGTGCATTTGAGTGTTAGATGAAGACTGTCTTCTCATCATCATCAGCAGCAGGGTTGCCAAGTGTGCAGTTTTCCCCAACAGTGTTTCTGTAGATCTCACCGACTCAAATTTAAGACCTTTAACAAACTTTTTAAACCATCATGAACAAAATTTCAGATTCATACAAGACTAAAGACTTTTTCTAATGGCGCGGTTGTAGAGATTTTTTACTTACCCCTTCAAAAATGCAAATTGAGTTATTTCTAAGCCATTTTTTTGTAAATCACTTAGTAAATCAAAGATTTTTTCAGACAAGTTGTAAAACAATAATAAACTAAACATCTATACTATAATTAACACAGCAGTCTGTGAACACCACTTTTAACAAATGTTATTGTTCATTCGTTCATTTTCGCCTTAGTCCCTTAATTAATCTGGGGTCGCCACAGCGGAATGAACCGCCCAAATGTTATTGTAAGGAAGATAATTAAATCGTATTGTTAATAAATAAAATAAATAAAAGTTCATAAATAAAGATTTAGTTGGTGATTGGATGGGTCTTAAAGACATTTTTAAAAAGAAGCCATGTATAATGCATACAGCGGTATAGTATATATATATATATATATATATATATATATATATATATATATATATATATATATATATATATATATATATATATATATATATCCTTTGATGTTTGATATATTAGGGTTAGTTTTGTTGTGAAAACCTGGCAACCCTAATATCTCACCACACTGATCTGTGTAGAGCTGCTCATGTTCCTCAGCTCCTGAACTCTACTCCTCCACTGATTGGCCAGCTGCTGGACTGAGTTTATCTGAAACACACAGACAAACACAATCTCCTCAGGTGATATGCCATCAGTTAATGACCAAAACACTTTGTTTACATAGTCATTGCA
>NC_133194.1:672500-780000 GCF_049306965.1 Danio rerio | reverse complement strand
TTTATAAACGCAGATCATGTGCTGACGGTGGAGCGCAGTTCCTGAAACAACAGCGTGACGTAGGACGCACGATTTAGACGTAAACAAGCCATTTCAAAATAAAAGTATTTTGCGGCAGCACTGATTAGTCTGGAAAAGCTGATTCAAATTGTAAACTCATTTATCACATTAAATAAAGATCTGCTCTAGGCTTTTTTTAAACTTCGCATGGACAAATTTAAGATTTAGGTTATGACAGGTTAAAAACTCTTATTTTATACTCCCGTTTATTTTTGATAATTGATTTTTGAAAAACTAGCAATCACACACACACATATATATATATATATATATATATATATATATATATATATATATATATATATATATATATATATATATATATATAGCAAATCCTACACATAAATAACAAATAATCTGGTATTAAAAAGGTGCAAGATGCTGTTTATTAAAGATGTGATGTTTAAAGGATGAATGCAGACAAATTGTATGTACAATATTCCAAATATTATCAAAAATTGTTTGTTTGTTTGTTTACAGGGCAATGCACATTAATAAGCATAGCTTTAAATATGCCAAAATTAGCCAACACTTTTTATTTTTATATTTAATCATCATTTGTTTTTAATTCTAATATTATATTTAATATAAATTAAAATGCATTCATAGATTTTAATAGAGGTGGATTAAATCTAAAAATACAATGGAAGAATTTAACATTTTTATAATAATAATACTAATAAAATTTATATTATGGAATAATCTCAAAGATCTTTAGAAACAAAAATGCAGAAGTGCATACAGGAATAAATGCCTAAAAACTAGACAAAAACAATGCAATTATAATAAAAACAAACAAAATATTAAAATAAAAGTTAAAGCGATAAAAATGTTTTTAAAAAAGTTAATGTGATAATATTATTTAAATAAAAATAAATAACAATAATGCGTTAATAATGTGTAATTTTATATAGAGAAAAATATGTTCTCTAACCTTGAGTTTCATTTAACTGCGACATTGAGCACTTTTGAGGTGGTGCTTGTTTTAACTTAAAGTCATCCAAGAACAGATCAGATTAAATTTAATTTATTTTAATTTATTTTATGTGCAGTGCATATCCCAAATAATAAAAAATTTTGTTAGAAACTTGAGGCCTTATTAGGAGCTCAAACAGTTTCTTCTTCTTCCTCTTCTTCTTCTTCTTATTATTATTAATATTATTATGCTTTAAACAACAATTACATGACAACAGAGCTAACAATATAATTCCAGGGTGATAATAATAATAGATAAATAATAATAGTATTACAAAAAATAAATTAAGAAACAAGCTAATAACACACAAAAAAAGTAAGTAAATAAATAATAAAATGAAATTATTTCAATTATAGACCAACAGAACGTTCACATTAACAAAAAAAGGAAAATAATATGCAAATGTAGTAGCTTTTAATGGCATTTCTATTGGCACTATGATGAAAAGTACATCAGCAATTCCTTATAAATAACAGTAAAATCTTATATATATATATATATATATATATATATATATATATATATATATATATATATATATATATATATATATATATATATATATAATGTACGCTTATGTAAATTTTAAAAGGAGTTCAATTATTTTTTTATGTTCTTTTTTTTATTAATATACGAAAATGAGAATATATAATCACAGTATGTTAACAGGAAATCGAAGAGACAAAAAGAGCAACAATTTTGGAAAAAGAAACAACAACAGATAACAAAAAAATAAACAAACAAACAAAAAAAACAGGAGGGGTAAATACATTACAAGTTAAAGAAAAATATTAAATAATTTACAAATTTCAGTTGTTTTTAAAGCCTTTTTTGTAAAAGAGTTAGACACTGTTTCAAAGTAATAAGGAGCTCAAACAGTTACACGCAGAAGTGGACCAAAAGCGACGCAGGTGACATCATATAAGCAGACATCAGTTCAGGCGGAATCCACCAATCAGCGTGTGAGACGGCGGCGGCGGAGCATGGAGTTACCTGATTGACACCCAAGGGCGACCAACGAGCAGCGAGCTCACATCAGGCGGGGGCGGGACTTTGATCAGAGCTCCACACGGACGCGCAGGTATTAAAGTTATTAGATGTACATGAGATGTCAGTGTAGCTCGGAGACACTCAGACACATCTTCATCTGCAGTTAAATAGACAATAGTAACAAACCGCGGAGATGACGATCCTGGAGGTGGGCAGTCAGCTGATAGAGAGCGCAGTTCTGCAGATGAGCCTGACTTCAGTTCTGCTGACCGCGTCTGTGTTCACACTGACTCTGGGATACTTCAGCAAACTGCTCTTCACACAGCACAGCTCTGAACACACGGTAACTCACTGTAACACTGTAAATACTGCTGTTTTCATGCATACTACAGTAAAGCCTATTATACTGAATAAGCAACTCTTGTTATTGAATGCTCCGACAGACTGTGGTGGCCTGTTCACTACAGTGAACTGAACATATGTGCTGCTGTTGTAGTATACTTAGTTTTACTGCGGTGTATTGTAGTATAATATTCTCAAAACACTGTTATTTATGCTATAAAGCTGTTATAAATATTATTATGTCTACTGCCTACACATACTCTGTCTGTCTGTCTATCATGCTGTAGTGTTGACTATAGTGAACTGATCAACAGTAATAAACACTGTAGTGTACTGTACTGCATGCTGTATTGTAGTGTAATATACCCTATATTATAGTTGGGTCATTTGTTTATATTACTATTATGTTACCTCAACACATTAATTCAAGTTCTTTACTATAGTACGATTCAAAACACTATTTAGTTGTGTAATTAATCTGTTATGATCATTATTATGTCTGTCTATCTATCTATCTATCTATCTATCTATCTATCTATCTATCTATCTATCTATCTATCTATCTATCTATCTATCTATCTATCTATCTATCTCTGTCCGTCCGTCCAATCATCTGTCCGTCCATCTATTTTTATATGTCCATCCATCCGTCCATCCGTCTATCCATCCATCCATCTATTATTATATATGTCTATCCGTCCATCCACCCATCCATCTATCTATCCATCCATCCATCCATCCATCTATTATTATATATGTCTATCCCTCCATCCACCCATCCATCTATCTGTCCATCCATTCATCCACCCATCTATCCGTCCGTCCATCCATACATCTACCTATCCATCCATCCATCCATCTATCCATCCATCCATCTATCCCTCCATCCATCCATTCATCTATCTGTCCGTCCATCCATCCATTCATCCATTCATCCATCCGTCCTTCCTTCCGTCCGTCCGTCCATCCGTCCGTCCGTCCGTCCGTCCGTCCGTCCGTCCGTCCATCTATCTATCTATCTATCTATCTATCTATCTATCTATCTATCTATCTATCTATCTATCTATCTATCATTATATATGACCGTCCATCCGTCCATCCATCCACCCATCCATCTATCTATCCATCCATCCATCCATCCATCTATTATTATATGTCTATCCCTCCATCCACCCATCCATCTATCTATCTGTCCATCCATTCATCCACCCATCTATCCGTCCGTCCATCCATACATCTACCTATCCATCCATCCATCCATCCATCTATCCATCCATCCATCTATCCCTCCATCCATCCATTCATCTATCTGTCCGTCCATCCATCCATCCATTCATCCATCCGTCCGTCCGTCCGTCCGTCCGTCCGTCTATCTATCTATCTATCTATCTATCTATCTATCTATCTATCTATCTATCTATCTATCTATCTATCTATCTATCTATCTATCTATCTATCTATCTATCATTATATATGACCGTCCATCCATCCATCCATCCATCCATCCATTATTGTCAATCTATCCATCCGTCCGTCCGTCCGTCCGTCTGTCTGTCTGTCTGTCTGTCTGTCTATCTATCTATCTATCTATCTATCTATCTATCTATCTATCATTATATATGACCGACCGTCCGTCCGTCCATCCACCCATCCGTCTGTCTGTCCATCCATCTATCCATCCATCCACCCATCCATCTATCCGTCCATCCATCTATCCATCCATCCATCCACCCATCTATCCGTCCATCCATCTATCCATCCATCCATCCACCCATCTATCCGTCCGTTCATCCATCCATCCGTCCGTCCATCCATCCATCTATCCCTCCATCCATCCATCCCTCCATTCATCCGTCCGTCCATCTATCATTATATATGACCGTCCATCCATTATTATACATATCCATCCATCTATCCATCCGTCCATCTATCCATCCATCCATCTATCTATCCATTCATCCATCTATCTATCTATCCATTCATCCATCCATCCGTCCGTCCATGTATCTATCATTATATATGACCGTCCGTCCGTCCATCTATCTGTCTGTCTGTCTGTCTGTCTGTCTGTCTGTCTATCTATCTATCTATCTATCTATCTATCTATCTATCTATCTATCTATCTATCTATCTATCTATCTATCTATCTATCTATCTATCTATCTATCTATCTATCTATCTATCTATCTATCTATCATTAACTCTTGTCTCCATCATCTCCCCCTCAGAAGTATCCTCCTCATATCCCGTCCAGTTTGCCGTTTCTGGGTCAGGCTGTGGCGTTCGGCAGGAGCCCCATCGAGTTTCTGGAGAAGGCGTACGAGCAGGTGAGTGTGTCCAGGTGTGCTCAAGTGTTTAGTGTACAGGAGTTCAATATGAGTTCAGGTGTTCAGTGTTCAGGTGTGTTCAGTGTTCAGGTGTGTTCAGTGTTCAGGTGTGTTCAGTGTTCAGGTGTGTTCAGTGTTCAGGTGTGTTCAGTGTTCAGGTGTGTTCAGTGTTCAGGTGTGTTCAGTGTTCAGTGTACAGTAGTTCAAGTGTTCAATTTTAGGTGTGTTCAAGTGTGTTTAGTGAAGGTGTGTGCTCAGTCTACAGGTGTTTAATGTAAAATGTACAGGTGTTCAGTGTGTTCAAGTGTCTGGTCTGTGTGTTCAGGTGTGTGTGTGTGTAGTAACAGGTGTGTGTTCTGCTGTTGTATGTGCAGTATGGTCCGGTGGTGAGCTTCACTATGGTGGGAAAGACCTTCACCTACCTGCTGGGCAGCGACGCGGCGGCTCTGATGTTCAACAGTAAGAATGAAGACCTGAACGCCGAGGACGTTTACGCCAGACTCACCACACCTGTGTTCGGCAAGGGCGTGGCCTACGATGTGCCCAATCCTGTAAGATACACACTCCTGAGACAAACATCCACACGCTTTTACATCATCTACTACAGTCAGTATTAAACGTGTTATTACCCACCAGCTAAATAAATAAAAAACAGCAAGTAACTGAAATAAGTTAGAAAATAAAATAAAAAATTACAGTTTGCATCTTATAATTTTGTTTATTTGTTTCCTGTGCCAAAAACAATAATTGCAACTAGTAATCTAAACTCTGCTCATCTCATCAGACATTTCTCCTGATATACTAAATTCACACTTGATCACAATTTAAGTCACATTTATAGACCTTTTTCTTGGAACGCAAAATTACCCATGATGCTTTGCGTGTATGCGCAAGGAGAATGCGAAGAACTCCCGGTCGGCAGCTGATGCGTGTAAACAGTCACATTTGGACAGCTTTGAAACGATAGTTTTAGTCTATTTTACCTGCTTTTATCCTCTTTGAGCTAATACTGTTGTCCATCAGCAGCATCTCCTGGACTGATCATTTACAGAAATGTGATCTAACAGGATGGAAAACAGCTGCTGTGAGGCATTTCCCCCTCATTAGCCCCTTTCACACAGTGATACTGGTAAATATCTGGAAAATTTCCGGAACGACTTTACCGGTATATTGAAAAAAGCGCTGTTCACACAGGCGAGGACGTTACGGAAATTTTCCGGAAAAGAGCATTCACACATCCATTCCAAAATACCGGTAAATTCTGACATCATTCACCACAAATGAGCTGTAAACGGCTGCGCTTGTATTTGTAAACATTTGACTAAATTACAGACTCTGTGGATGATCAATATTGTGAACAACTTTCGCAGGATCACTTTCGCATGTCGAGATGTTCATAATATGTGTGTGTGCTGGCGCTCACAGGCTGTTTCACAAGCGCACGCAAAGCTTGAAGGTAAACAAACAACAGCTTATCATAAGCATCTCATCGATGATTATTTACACAGTTGGCATTAAGAAGAACATATAAACGTGATCTGACTAACTTCTAGCAGCTAAATGTGTCTGGAAAAATATTCAAAGGCTTTTATTCTCATAAACCGCGCGCACGTAAATGCGTCTGACTGTTGTGATTGGCTAAAGCAGACGTCTCACGTCAGCACGTTCTAGACGTGCACGCGCTTATTACGGGAATCTTCCTTCTGCATTCACACAGCGCAGCATTCCGGCAAATTGCCGGTAATGTTACAACTTCTCTTTCCGGAAAATAGCCAGAACGAATTTACCGGTATTTTCAAAAAGGACCTGTTCACACATACAACCTTTCCGGAAAATTGCCGGCAATTTTCCGAAAAGGTCTGTATGTGTGAAAGGGGCAGCATCTTCTGCAGTTTAAATGAAGCCTCGTCATCGCTAAAGTCAACAGTTTCTCTTTATTTCAAATATATAACCAGCCCAAACTAATGTAGTTCACCAAAATGTTTGACACACACACACGTAGCCTGTACTGTGCCACTGACACACTGATTTAATAACTGTGACAGTGAAAATATAGGCGAGTGTCATTTCCAAATGACAGAAAAACACAAACCGTGGTGAAAACAACACACGAAATCAAACACAAACGGCTCGCGATTAGAATGAACAGCAAATCAGCAGCAGAGGATCAATAACAGACTTTTATTGCTCATTTCTGTAAATTGCACGACTTTCATACCTGTTAAGTTTCATGCCAGAACTCTGTACACACACACACACACTGTATTTCTGACGGCAGACACGTGAACTAGGAGAAGGTTTTTCTCGTATTTCTGTCGCGCTTGAACCACATGTGACAGATTATAACGGCTTTAACAGACACATTTCTAAGTTGTGTGTCACAAAAACACTCTGTTATCCATTAAAAACGTTATTGAAACCCATTTTCGGAGCGCAAATTACCAGTTGTACACGCTGTAAACAGAAGTTTTTAGCATTCTACCGGAAGACGCTGGTCGCGATGGCGCCCTCCATGCAGCAGCCATGAAAAAGATCTATATATCGAAATGCATTATTTTCACAAAGAGATTTACTGTCAAAATCTTTATTTTTAACCCCAGCACCTTCATTTCCTCATGTCTTATGCGACTGGTGTTTGTTCACTCAGTTATTTCTGGAGCAGAAGAAGATGCTGAAGACCGGCCTGAACATCGCACAGTTCAAACAACACGTGGAGATAATCGAGGAGGAAACCAAAGATTACTTCAGACGATGGGGAGAGAGCGGAGAGAGAAGTACGCAGACGGAGAATAATCTCACAGCAGTCGCATGACATTCGTTATCTTAGGACTGCATGGATTTGATATTCATTCATTCATTGTCTTTTCGACTTAATCTGGGGTTGCCACAGTGGAATGAACCGACAACTATTCCAGCATATGTTTTACGCAGCGGATGCCCTTCCAGCTGCAACCCATCACTGGGAAACATCCATACACATTCAATTCCAATTTAGCATACCCAATTCACCTGTACCGCATTGGGGGAGAACATGCAAACTCCACACAAAAACACCAACTGACTCAAACCAGCGACCTTCTAGCTGTGAGGCGACAGCACTACCTACTGCGCCACCGGCTCACCAAATTTGATATTGTAATATTTCATTCATTTTCATTAAGCTTAGTCTCTTATTTATCAGGGGTCAACACAGCGGAATGAACCGCCAACTATTCAAACACATGTTTTGATTTCTGCCCTAAAGCTGCAGTTGTGTGTGTTCAGATCTGTTTGATGCGCTGTCGGAGCTCATCATCCTGACGGCGAGTCGGTGTCTGCACGGATGTGAGATTCGCAGTCTGCTGGACGAACGCGTCGCTCAGCTTTACGCAGATCTGGACGGAGGATTCACACACGCCGCGTGGCTGCTGCCCGGATGGCTGCCGCTGCCCAGCTTCAGGTAGCAGCGCTAATGAAACAGACACTTACAGGCCCGCAGAAGTCCAGAATGTGTCCCGTATGTGTAGTCCAGCACACACTGAACATGTGCGACCTGACTCTGCATGATGTGTGTGTCTGATGTGTGTGTTTCAGACGGAGAGATCGAGCACATCTGGAGATCAAGAAAATCTTCTATAACGTCATCAAGAAGCGCAGAGAAGATACCGAGAAACACGACGACATCCTGCAGACGCTCATAGACGCCACGTACAAGTATGTGCACACACACACACACACACACACAAAGAGAGAGATCAGCTGAACAGTGTGACATGATTAATCTTGAAAATTGGGTTGTAAATTAATTGTAAATGTTTATATTCTAAAATAATTTGCTATATTTATTTAAAGTATAGAAATAATATTATAATGATTATTATAGCAACATATATTTTATTAATATATATAATATATTTTAATTCAGAATTTCATATTATATATATATAAAACTTGAATATGTAAGTTAGTATTAGTTTATTTTTATTTGATTTTGTTGTAAGTATACATAAATACTTATATATATATATATATACACACAGGGCAACACGATGGTGCATTAGGTAGCATTATCGCCTCACAGCAAAAAGGTCGCTAATTCGAGCCTCGGCAGCTGGGAGGGCATCCGCTGCATAAAACATATACTGAATATATATATATATACGAAATGAAACACCAACTTATTCAGCATATGTGTTATGCAGCGGATGCCCTTCCAGCTGCAACCCATCACTGGGAAACAGTGATATATATCATATATATATATATATATATATATATATATATATATATATATATATATATATATATATATGAGCAATATCACACTCTTAGCAGTGTGATATGGCTGTATATCGGCACTGGTGGGAGGTGTGCGTTGGCACAAGGCTGCCTTAGTGTACCAACCAGTGCCGATATACAACCATATCGCACTGCTACGAGTGTGATATTGCGTTTATACAACAGTTTAACGGCATAATTGTGTATATAAAAACAAAATCAAACATGGAGAGCCTCAAAAACTCTTTTGTATGAGAAACTACTTTCTTCTGTGTTGGATTCAAATCATAAGCCGACAGTTAAACAGCTGAGCAAGCATCTTTTAAACTTTAGATCTGTAGTGTCTGCTTTCTGCTGGCTGTATGTGGGCGGAGTAATACACAAAGGGTAAAGAGGCTGTACGGGTGCTGATATTACTTAAATATATCACGGCTATCAGCCAATCAGATTCGACAGGGTCCCCGCGGGTCCTTAAAAAGTCTTAAAATGTCTTAAATAAAATTTTTGATTTTTAAGGTCTGAAAATGTCTTGAATTCTGTAATTTTCCATAAGGAGGTCTTAAATTTCATGTGGGATCTTAAATATCATGTCCGACTCGTCTTATGGCGGCAAATCAATGCCAATATTAATCGAGCGCAGCGGTGATGTTTGCGTGCGAGGAGAAGTGAACCGTGAGCAGATTACAGCCAGGTCTACACGCAAGAAAACTACAGCTCGCGAGGGAACAGGGGATCTTCACGCGCGTGCTCAACTGATCCAGCGCGAGAAAACAAGTCCCGTAAACAAGTTCTCTCCGCTCGCTCGCTGGTTCTTCTCTCTGCTCGCGCGAAACATTTTGAATTTTTGTCAGTCCTAGGGCGGGACTTGGTTTACTTGTTATCTCTAACGCTATTGGCTACTCTGCCTTTCCAGAAGTTAGCCGGGATTGGACGCAGGTAAGCTAGTTTCCCTGTTAAATAAAGATATATAGGATATCTTATCATAATGTCACAATGTGAAACTAATAGGCTTACTTTCTCAGTAATAATAGGTGAATGAACTTACTTTCAATAATGAGATATTTCTTGTAATAATTAATCTCATAATAATGCCTATTCTTACCATCATGACCAAGTCATATAATGACATATCAAAATAATGAGATATATTCTTGTAACAAACTTTATTACTTGGGAGAGAAAGAGAGAGTTATACCATGTGGCAAAAGATCTCTCCATTAAACAGAAATTGGGGAAATGTGTGTTTTTAACCATTTGATGAAGTTTAGCACCTACATTTAAACTGAACTCAAACCAAACGTGTTCAAATTTATAAAAATCTTTTTTTTTTCTTAGACTCATTGTACTTGACTCATTTTCAATGAAGAACAAGTCAGAATAAATTGGATGGACAATAGTATACAAAATAGGCTACACATGCATGCAGTGCATAAAGTACAAAGGTTTATAGTAAATATATTGCCATTAGTCTGTTATTCCACTATACAGTTAAAGTCTGAATTATTAGCCCCGTTTATTTTTATCCTAATTTTTATTTAACGGAGAGAAGATTTTTTTCAACACATTTCTAAACATTATAGTTTTAATAACTCATTTCTAATAACTGATGTATTTTCTCTTTGTCATGATGACAGTAAATAATATTAGACTAGATATTTTTCAAGACACTTCTATACAGCTTAAAGTGACTTTTAAAGGCTTCACTTGGTTAACTAGGCAGGTTAGGGTAATTGGGCAAGTTATTGTATAATGATGGTTTGTTCTGTAGACTTTCGAAAAAAATAAATAGCTTAAAGAGGGTAATAATATGGACCTTAAAATGGGTTTTAAAAAATTAAAAACTGCTTTTATTCTAGCCGAAATAAAACAAGAAAAAAGTGGGCTACTAATTTTGACTTCAACTGCATATGTGACCTTTAAGATGTGGGCCTGTCGTATAGAAAGTGGTATTTGTATGCCTCTGAAGTGGAATGATGTAATGGATAGTGAGTAAAGCCAAACGAAGACTGTAGAAATTAAATTGTTGCTCAATAGGTGGCGATAAACACCCATCTGAATGTCTGTCACTGTATTTTTTATGTTTGATTGGGCTAATTATTTTTGATTGAAGTCTTTATATGCAGGTTATTCAATCATTAACTAAAAATTAGATTGAAAAATATATATAATATATAGATATATATATTTTACACTGATCTATATTACAAACAATGTTAACTATTATAATAATATACAAAGCTGCACTGCACATATAGTATGCATTGTATGGAAAGATCTAAAACGCAAATAAACTCTTCTGAAGATAATATTTCCTAGAAAGATCATTCCCTAGTGTAATAATGAGCACTGCTGTTGTGGTTAATAATGAAGTAAAATACAACAAACCAGACAAGTGCTGCACGGGACAAATCAAATGGGTTCAGAAAGTCATGTTACAAGAATGCAAGTCATTATTTTAGAAGATTAATTTTTATTATTTGACTGTTTCTCGAGATTGAATCCTCATAAAGTTCATAGAAAGTTTCTTATGATTATGACTTGCAAATTGTATATATATTTAACGGCGTGATCTTTTAACCTGCGTCCAATCCCGGCTAACTTCCGGAAAGGCAGAGTAGCCAATAGCATTAGAGATAACAAGTAAACCAAGTCAACCAAGTAATCTGCTCACGGTTCACTTCTCCTCGCGCGCAAACATCATCGCTGCGCTCGATTTATATTGGCATTGATTTGCCGCCATAGATTTGCCGCCATACTTCAAAACATCATTCTGTGTTGACACACTGAACATTTTCCTGTTTTTTTTTTTTTTTTTTAGGTAAAGTCTTAAATTTTCATTTTAGAGGACTTAAAAAGGTCTTAAAAGGTCTTAAATTTCCTGTTAAAAAATGTGCAGATACCCTGTTCGAGAACCAGACAGAACTGTTGTATAAACATATATATATATATATATATATATATATATATATATAAAACATATATAAGTATTTATACACACACACACACACCATAGTTGAAGTCAGAATATTTGCCCCCCATTTATTTTTTCTTCAGTTTCTGTTTAACAGAGAGCACATCTCTAATCATAACAGTGTTAATAACTCATGTCTAATAACTGATGTATTTTCTCTTTGTCATGATGACAGTAAATAATATTAGACTAGATATTCTTCAAGACACTTCTATACAGCTTAAAGTGACATTTAAAGGCTTCACTAGGGTAATTAGGGTAACTAGGCAGGTTATGGTAATTAGGCGAGTTATTGTATAACGATGGTTTGGTCTATAGATTATCGGAAAAAATATAGCTTAAAGGGGCTAATAATATTGACCTTAAAATGGTGTTTAAAAAATTAAAAGCTGCTTTTATTCTAACCGAAATAAAACAAATAAGACTTTCTCCAGAAGAAAAAAATATTATCAGACATACTGTGAACATTTCCTTGCTCTTGTAAACATAATTTGGGAAATATTTAAAAAAGAAAAAAAAAAAAAGAAAAAAATAGGATATGACAGTTGTTTTTACGATAATGTTAAAATTATAATATTATATATACACACTTTTAAAAGTGTCAAAATATTTGAAATATGAAAATAATATTTTTGTTGTTGTTGCACAAAACACTAATAATAATTCAGCCTCATGCATGTGCAGATTCAGAAAGCACATTAGATGGAGACACCGCCACCTTGTGGAGCATCTGTGAACAAACGCAAAACATTACACAACAAATATTATTATATTATATTATAATAATATAATTATAATAATATATTATATTATAATAGTATTTGTGTAATACATGGAGCATTAATTTAGTGTTATGTATTTGGTGACGGTGTTATGTAAATGTCTGGTCCCACTTCTTAACTGCATGTCCTTACATTCAGAAAATAAACACAACATATAGACTGTGTTGACAATGTATTGCAGAACAGCTCTGGTGTTATGGAGGGACAGGATTGGGCCTGAGGGATGATTCATGTGTAAGGAGGAATGGGTCAAACGTGTAATTATAAATGTAGTCACAGAAATGTAATTAAATGCAGGTCATTAATCAATCATAACCACAATATAACACATGCATTTACACAATAAGCACATGTTTAATTCAAGGTAAGCACATATTAGTTAAGGCCACATAATATAAAGGATGTGATGCGAGATCAGTTTGTGTAATATTAAAGTAGAGCAATCTGACTGCTGTGTGTAGAGACGGCCGTCCTCTGAGTGACGATGAGATCGCGGGGATGCTGATCGGGCTGTTGTTAGCGGGTCAGCACACCTCCTCCACCACCAGCGCATGGATGGGCTTCTTTCTGGCGCGGGATCGAGCCCTGCAGGAGCGCTGCTACAGCGAGCAGAAGAGCGTCTGTGGAGAAGAGCTTCCACCACTGCACTATGATCAGGTCTGTATATAGCAGTGACATCTGTTCAGTTCAGCAGTCCAGTAACGGGATGATTCACCCAAAGCCAGTTCTGTCATCCTCTACTCCTGGAGAGCCACCTCTCTGCAGATTTCAGTTGCTACCCATATCAAACACACCTGCCTGTAATGATCACGTGGTGTTCAGGTCCTATTTAATTGGTTCAGGTGTGTTTGATATGGGTAGCAACTGAAATCTGCAGGAAGGTGGCTCTCCAGGAACAGGGTTGATCTACTCAATAGTGTTCAACAGAAGAAAGAAACTCATAGAGGTTTGCATCAACTTGAGGATGAGTGAATAGTGATTAAATTGTTGTTTTTTGGTGAACTGAAGTTTTTGATTCTTCTAAAATATGAAAACAGCATAATATGTTATTAAATATTATTAGATATTTACGAAACATGCTAATTGAACATATTGTTTATCTGAAAAACAATGCTGAGGTCAGTTATTCTGCTTTGTTTTGATCTCTGACTCCACCCACTGCCAGTTTGGCCAATTAGATTTCAGCACCAGGGTTGCCAGATGGTAGAAAAACATGTATTTTGGTTTAATCTTGAAGGCTCAAAAAATAATTCTTGTTAACTTCCGGCAGCAGCTGTATCCCCTCTAGCAACAACCAAAATCCTCTCCAGTATTTTGAATTTGCACTGCAGTATCAAGTTCAACCAGTAGGGGTCAGTCCTATGTACTGCAGCTTTACACTTTTATAAAGTGAGCCAGCATGCTTTTTAAATATTGTATGAAGGTCTAGAACGAGTGTAAGTAATGGCAGATATTTAATTTTTGGGTAAATTATCCCTTTAAGCACTAAAGCAGGGATGTCAAACTCAATTCCTGGAGAGCCGCAGCTCTGCACAGTTTAGTTCCAACCCTGATTAAACACACCTGAGCAAACTATTTGAGTCCTTCAGGCTTGTTTGAAACCTCCAGGTAAGTGTGTTGGAGCAGGGTTGGAACTAAACAGTGCAGGGCTTCGGCCCTCCAGGAATTGAGTTTGACACCCCTGCACTAAAGTATCTGATTCAATTCTAGGGATGCACTGAATGTTGAGCTGGAGAAAATTATTGTCTGAAAATAGCGTAAAAAATAAATCATGAAAGTAGAATCGGAAAAAACTTCCACACTGGATGTAGAAAGCGCTGCACTATGAAATCAATTCAGTTCAATAGCTTGTGCCGTGCAAGGGTGGCTTGTTGCCATGCCAACTAAATCCTACGAGCATCAGAGCGTACTGTCGACTAACTTGCTCAGTTTCTAAATAGCTCAATAATACACTATAATGACATATATACATATAATTATCTCTGCATGGACCAAACATGATCTTCGGAAAAGCATCGTCCACTCAAATAACGCATCCACAAATAGTAGTTCCTGTTGCTTGCAATAGCACTCCTGTGTTGTCATGGCAACACTGTTAAAACGAAATGACTCCCTTCCGCTCATTTGCATAATGCATTTATTTTATTGGCTTGTTTATTTTTAAATTTGCATAATTTTATTTAATAAGTTGCATGAAAAGTCTTACAAATTTGCCATATATTATTTAATTAAATACGTAATAATTATCACAGACCATTTTCGGTTTTGGTCTGAATTTTGGTTTGGATGCAGAATTGAGGTGCATCTCTATTCAATATCCAGGAAACAAGTAGCGTAAATGAAAGCTGAAATGCAGGGCTCCTGAACGCAGTCATTTTACTGCTGGTGCAACTAGACTGGCTGTACTGGTGCGACCCCGGCTTTACTCCATTACAAGCAAGTTACACAACTCCCGGTCATCCCTTCTGTTTCCCACACTCATGCATTAGTGCAGTTTTGAGTGAGATTACAGTGTGATCAGACCTGCTGCTGAACTCCACATCATCAAGCTCTGTCTGCTGCTGCCGTTTGGTAAGGAAATCTGCCATGCAAACATCCTTCCTATGGGGGTGATGATGTGAAACCTGCGGAGGTGACAGACGAGAAAACACGAGCTGACATTAGCAGAGTTTCCTCTGAGTCAATCACAGCATCTCCCTCCAAACATTGAAAGAGTTTCTGACATGTGAAACGATCTAAATCTGATGTGATTGGCCTCACAGCAAGAAGGTCCCTGGTTTGAGTCCCGGCTGGGTCAGTTGGTGTATCTGTGTGGAGTTTGCATGTTCTCCCCGTGTTGGTGTGGGTTTCCTCCGGGTGCTCCGGTTTCCCCCACAGTCCAAACACATGCGCTATAGGGGAACTGATCAACTACACTAGCTGTAGTGTATGAGTGTGTGTGTGTGTGTGTGTGTGTGTGTGTGTGTGTGTGTGTGTGTGTGTGTGTGTGTGTGTGAATGAGTGTGTATGGGTGTTTCCCAGTACTGGGTTGCAGCTGCAAGGGCATCTGCTGTGTAAAACATGCGGTTCATTCCGCTGTGGCGATCCCTGATGAATAAGGGACTAAGCTTAAGGAAAATGAATGAATGAATGTTTCCCAACCCTTTTCCTGAAGGCACACCGACTTCTTATGTCATCAGGACATAAGAAGAGACTCCAATACCTGAGTGGGTCAGATAGGGGAGACATCTAAAATATGTACTGTTGGTGTGTGTCCAGGAACAGGGTTGGGAAACACCGATCTAGACCACTGTGTAAACTCTGCCCCCAGAACCAATGCTGTTATTGTTATTAACACTATTGAAAAACATTTCTTTAAATAAAAATGATAAATAAATGTACAAAATTATATAATTATATATAAATAAATTTTAGGCAATTGCCAGTTAAAAAAGTAAATAAAACTGCTGAAGTTGAAACTCAAGTACTGAAATTGGGGAAACACTTACAGGGGGGCTAATTATTCAGATGAGCTAATAATTCTGACTTTGACTGCATGTATGTATGTATGTATGTATTCTTGAATGACATCACCAGTTCAGACACTAAAGCACTTCATTTTACCTCAGCTGAAAGACTTGAGTTTGCTGGACCGCTGCCTGAAGGAGACGCTGCGACTGCGGCCGCCAATAATGACCATGATGAGGATGGCCAAAACCCCTCAGGTACCAGAATACACTGAAAACAGACACAGGACAGACACGAGGGCTGTGCTATATGACAAAAATCACAATATAAGTCACTGTTATCTCAGAATAAACCCTGATGTGACACAACGTAACAGAAAAGCAGATAAATATGAATGTGGATTTAATGAAAGTGATTCCCTGATGAGTTTGTGTTATTCAGCGGTTGTTATCTTGGATTGTCATGACTGACCAATCAGAATTTAGTATTCCATACAGCCGTGTAATAGATTGACATATTGCTCAGCCCTAATGGACACTGCATCCATCTGTAAACTAAGGCTGGTGTTTTCCTCAACAGAAAGTGGGTGAATACACCATCCCGCCGGGACACCAGGTGTGTGTGTCTCCCACAGTAAACCACCGTCTGCAGGACACATGGGCTGAGCGGCTGGATTTTGACCCAGACCGCTACCTGCACGACAACCCAGCGGCCGGAGAGAAGTTCGCCTACATCCCATTCGGAGCAGGTGAGTTCGACAGATCACATTAAATCAACTGGAGACTGCAGTGTGTGTGTGTGTGTGTGTGTGTGTGTGTGTGTGTGTAAATTATGACTTAATTTTTGGATGAACTGTCCTTTTAAATGTTAGCATCAGTCTGTTAATCTTAAGGATATCTATAATCTAAAAGAGTCACTAAGTTCACATTTAGACGATATAAACCTGATATAAACATCTAATGCTTGCAGTTAGTCACTTCCGCCTAAATGCATTTCCCTGCCGTCTCCTCATGCTTTAGTTTCTCAGTAAATCTTCTGACCAATCAAATGCTCTCTAATGTCTGACATGCGCCACCCACTTGATCTCACTTGCGTTTGATTTGATGTGCCTGCGCTCAACCACTCTCACTGGCTGAGCTGTGAGAAAACAAACACTATAGGCTGTTTATAAAAAAAAGGGAGGAGCTACCACATTCCCCGCCCTCCATCCAGTTGTGGTGTCGTGGACGAAAGTGAAAAGCCGGGGGTCGGGGTGTCAACGTGGTTGGAAGTGTAGAGCGGGGGAGGTGGGGTAGGGGTTTGTTGCGGGGGATTGATTGGGCCTCCTAATAGTTACTCTGGGGGCCCCAAAACGGCGTAAGCCCTTAGAATTGTCCTAACTCCCCTCTCCTAGCGGCGCCCATGGGCGTGGCTTGCTGTTTCTACTAAGAGCTGATTGGATGTAGTAAAGTAGGCGTGTCATTCATTTCAGATGGGGGAAAGGGTTTGGGGAGAGTTATTACAACCTAACAGACTCCTCCCCCTCACCATTTCTGTTTGTTATTGTAGTGATGTCAAAACTGACAGCTAAAGGGCGTGGTTTAGTATGTTAGCCACACCCAATACCCCAAACTAAGCTAATCTGAGGATTTAACTGAAAACAAACAGGATTTTCTCAATTTTAGAGTACAAGGCAAACTATTTCATATCTGAATGACGTGCAGGGCCGGCGCGTCCATAGAGGCGACCTAGGCGGCCGCCTAGGGCGGCAGTATAGAGAGGGCGGCGTCCACGACACCTCCCTTACTACCCGCGTCCTCAGTTATGTCCACGACACCTCCCTCACCACCCGCGTCCTTAGATATATTCGCGCATAGGCGACAGAACAGAGAGGGCAGCGTCAGCGACACTTCCATCAGCACCCGCGTGTCCTCAGTTATATCCGCGCACGGGGCGGCAGAATTGAAGTCCGCGACACCCGCGCATCCTCAGTTATATCCGTGCATAGGGCGGCAGAATAGAGAGCGCAGTGTCCGCGACACTTCCCTCCCTCCCTCAGCACCCACGCGTCCTCAGTTAAATCCGCGCGTAGTGCGCCGGAAAAGAGGTCCGCGACACCTTACTTCATTTTCATAACCGGTCACTTTCGTTTTCACATTGGGGTTGAGGGCGGCGTGACCGTCCTCTGCCTAGAGCGGCAGTTCAGCTTGCTCCAGCCCTGATGACGTGCACAGGTGAACCACAGGTCACCACAGAACGAGCAATGTGAGCGAACAGAATCAATTAGATTATAAAAGTTCGTTGAGACAAACTTTAGGCTGGCTTGAGAAAGTCTGTTGGAAATAGTTTATTTAGTTTAAACAGTTTTAAAAAGTGAAAAGATGATAGATAGATAGATAGATAGATAGATAGATAGATAGATAGATAGATAGATAGATAGATAGATAGATAGATAGATAGATAGATAGATAGATAGATAGATGATAGATAGATAGAAAAAATCAGTTTGAAAAAGGATAGATAGATAGTTTTGAGCTCACAAAGTTAGATCTAATGTAAAGTCAATGACAGTCTTTTGCAATGGAAGTCTATGGGACAGTTGTAGCTAGGGTGCAGTATTTGGTAGCTAGGGTGTGGCTAGAAAGTTAAAAGCTCATCAGTTATTGGCAGTTTGGTAGTCTGAGTTAAATGAGCTCAGCCATTAGTCTGTATGACAGTCTGATGCAGAGTTATGAGCTCACAAAGTTTGATCCCATGTTAAGTCAATGAGAGTCTTTTGAATGGAAGTCTTTGGGACAGTTTCTAGGGTCCAAAAGTGGTTGCTAGGGCGTGGCTAAAAAGTTAAAAGCTCATCAGTTATTTTCAGTTAGGTAGTCTGAGTTAAATGAGCCCAGTTAGAAGTCTGTGTAACAGTCTGATGCAGAGTTATGAGGTCACAAAGTTTGGTCCAATGTTAAGTCTATGGGATTTTTCCGACAGTCCCGGGACGTTTTTCAGAAAACCGAAAGTCGGATCAGTCGGAAAAGATATAGCATACTGAGTCAGAATAGTTTGGAGGTCTGGTGTGAGTTTGGTGGTCATAGCTTGAAAGCTCTAGGAGGAGATAGATTTTGAATTTTAGTCTCAGAAGAAGAAGAATAAAAATATTAAGTTTAAATAGGATTTCAGTAGTCTGGCTTTTTTCTCAAGCCAGCCTAATTAGTACTTCAAGGACTTTTTGTTAGTTTGTTTCTTACTTCAGCGGCACAATGTTGTTTGTTGTAGTTGTTGTTTTTCAAAGACCTGAGAAACGAAAACGGTGGTGAATTCAGGGGATGTGAATCAGGTCACCACAGAAACAACCCAAACCAAAACTCACAGGAAGAGAAACCAAACTGTGAACATGAGCTAGAAGTCTACCGTAATCCACTCGCATGTTGAGATGTGTTAATGCTAACACTGAAATGCTTCAGTCTGATGTTCTTTACCCTGATGCTCTCGGTCTGACAGGTCGCCATCGCTGCATTGGGGAAAACTTTGCCTACGTGCAGATCAAAACCATCTGGTCGACTCTGCTGCGGATGTTCGACTTTGAGCTGGTAGACGGACACTTTCCACCAGTCAACTACACAACCATGATTCACACACCGCACAACCCCATCATCAGATACACACGGAGAAACACACAACCACAGCAGTGATGGAAACACTCACATCATTGCATTCAGATCAGCCTTTTCTTATTTAATATGTGGGTCTCGCTTTACATTGAGCGTAATGCAGGCAGTGACATCAGCACACAGCCAACAGTGCAGTCATTATGTGTTCAGTACAACACTACAGTTGCACATTGTTAGTTGATGTTAACTCGTGCTGCATTAATAATGTTTACAGGCTTGAGTTTGTATGTTAATGCATTAGTGAATTCTGACCTCTGACTGATAAACGCTGTATTGAAGTGTTGTTCATTATCAGTTCATGCCTGTAAATACAGTCACTAATGAAAGCTTGCTGTAAAGCGTGACCCTTATGGGTTTTATTTGACCTTGAAGTGACCTGTGCTGCATAAACACTTATTTTTGTATGATGGAAAGCCTGTAATGCACACTGTAAATCAACAGTTTCTGTGTTTTGGGTTTATTTATGGTTGTGAATTGCATTATGGGATGTTGATCTCTGCTCTGTCCACTTCTGATGTTGAAAATTCAACTCTACAGTTTAACAAAGTGACTTTTATTGATGCTTTAGTAGTTTAAAATAATATAAGAATAATAATATCTAGAGGAATAAGTGTGTAAAATAAGAGTAAATGTGCTGGAGTTTATTATAAGGTTTCTGTAGCGTAATATACAACACCAACACACATTATATAACACTGCAGACTATTACACATGACAATAAAAGTCACGTTCTCAGACTTTTTTAGGTTAAAAGTTGCTGGACGAAGGATCAAGATCCCACGATGCAATTTAAAAGCGTAATAAACAAGGCAAAATACAGTGTATGAAAAGCTTTTAACAATAAACTCTTGATGTTTTATGTTGAGCCTTTGATCATTTAAAAGATTAAAAGATGTTCGTTATACACTGAGGCTTTATTTGCTTGTTTTTGATTTAGTTTAATTATTAAACTACATATAATATAATATACTATAATATAATACATAATATAATTTTATATAATTAATATAATATAATAATAGTATAATTATTTATTATAATATAATATAATTTTATATAATTAATATAATATCATATATAATATAATTCAATATAATATAATTTAACTGCTCTTGTGTTGCATGGGTTTATTTGTTGGAATAGTTAACAATGAATTATATACATTTTTCGTTGAAAATAAATCTGCTGTAAATATATTAAATCATAATTTTTGATTAGCAATACGCATTGTGCTTAATATTTAGATTTTTTCTAATAATTTCATCTCACAAAAGTATTTATATTTACTCATTTAGCATATATGTTTATCCACACTGACTGAATAAGTCTGGTACAAAATATACAAGTCTTTTTTGTCTTTTTAGCATTTATATATATATATATATATATATATATATATATATATATATATATATATATATATATATATATATATATATATATATATAATTATATACTAAAAATCAATGGAAAGCTTCAAAATTATGACTGGTTTCATGATCCATGGTCGCATACAAAATTATTAGATTTTCATTATTATTAGATTTAAAATATTTTGTTATATATATATATATATATATATATATATATATATACACACACACACACACACACACACACACACACACACACACACATATATACATACATATATTATTTTATGTTATTATTTGAAACCAATCGGTGTCAATGGGTGCTTTTGAAAACAGTATTGGTTGGGTTTAGGGAAGGAGGATGGTGGGTCAGTCAGTCAGTTAACAGCAGCCTCTGGTGGATTTACATGAGAACAGAAGGCTAGAATGGCACTCGCGAGAGGAATTTGAGATCTGAAACAGCGTACACAGCGCCCTCTGGTGAATTTGCGAAAACGAAAACTGCAACAAAAAAAAACATTTGTTTCTACAGGGACATATTTGCCGTTCTCCAGAAATGTATACAGGACTGCATATCAACAATGAGCCTGGTTAAATAAATCCCTCTTCCAGCTAATCTGAATGCAAAGCAGATCATCCAAAAACAACCAATAAAAACCAGTTTCTGCTCAGTGTGTGCGTTTACACGAGCGCTCTTTAAATTATGTTTTATTACATATTTCAAGTTTACAAAAAACTTAGAAAAATAATTATAATGTCCATAAATATGATGTTGAAGTCTAAAAATAAGCAGTCAAAATGGTTCATATTTGCATAAAATGTGTATATACATGCATGTTTTCTGTGCTAAAAGTGCAATTATTTACTTATAATAGTGGAACTTTTGCAATAGAAACAAGACAACCGTTATCATTGCGAGTCAGTCTATGTGGCTCCTGTCGCTGTTCATCTAAAACTCCACATCTATAATCCTCTTAGTCTATGCTGACATTATCTTCTGCAGCTCAAACACTCTGATGGCTAATGGACAGACGGCTGCTTCTCACTCAGGCCTGCTGGACATGCTAATGAGATGGAGAGATGATGGGCACTAGTGGGCGGAGCTTTCCCCCTGATGACACGTACAAAGGGAGAATGTCAATCACAGTGTTTCTGCATCAAGTCTGATTATAAAAATGTAGAAGTAACTAATGTTTAGCATTAGAGGGTGGATATATTGACACACAACTGGGTTTAAGCCCCTTATAAGAGTCATTTTGGCATAACAGCTCCACTTTAAATGCATTAAAGAAGAGTTTGGTCACCGAACATCTTTAGAAATAGAAAGATAACACATTTAAACTCAAACCAGTTATTGTAATCTACAAAATCTCAACTACATTTGTATTTATTGTAATGTTTCTCTTGATTTTTAACTGTTTATTACATTTTTTTTTTAAATATTTATTTGACATTTGTGTGTACCGTGATCTTCAGTCTTATTTTTAGATTAGTTGATCAGTTTGTTTTTGGAGCTGGCTGATTTAATGCATCTGCACAAATATATTACAGTAGAAGAGAGATCTGTAAGCGGTGATGCACTTATTTATGCTTAGCGCTGTATTTTGCATGAACACCACTCAGACAACAATCCTACCAACCACACAGACACACACGCACACACACTTCCCCAAAAGCACGAGTAAAAACTCAAGCACAAGTCTCAGTGTAGTTTCAGACATCGCCAACAAAATAAACCACTAACAAAAGCAATAAATAACCTCCATTTCCCAACCTTAAATGTGCCGGACGTGCTATAATCATATGCAAACGTCAGGTGAGTGTATAAATGTGTTTGGTCTGCTCTGAGTTCTAAGTGTGACGCAGTGCTGTGGGAGTGTTTACAGATAAAGATCTCCACATCATTCGCTGATTATTACACTTTTACAGTATCGAGTGTGAAGCTGCGGGACATTAAGTGATCATGTGGGATCTGAACTAAACGCTGGATCACAGGTGAGCGAGTCTGAATACGATCATTCAAAAACACACAATGATTTGATTTGCTTTTGGGAATATTGAAATAAAGCTATTTTAAGCAATCAAGTAGGTTTTTGAGTATCAAATGTTATTGATTAATTGCTGTAGCTTTAAGCATACAGTATTATCATGATATTTGAGCTGCAAAAAAGTTGTTTTAACACATCTAATAAGAAAAGTACAGAGTGTATTGCTTTATTGATATTAATATTAGACTAGATATTCTTCAAGACACTAGTGTTCAGCTTAAAGTGACATGTAAAGGCTTCACTAGGGTAATTAGGGTAAAGTTAGGGTAATTAGGCAAGTCATTGTATAACAGTGGTTTGTTCTGGAGACAATCCAACACTAATATTGCTGAAGGGGCCAATAATATTGAGCTTAACATGGGTTTGTACAATTTAAGTGCTATTTAACAGCGCAGTGAATTTTTCACAGTATTTCCTCTAATATTTGTTCTTTTGGAGAAAGTCTGATTTGTTTTATTTAGGCTAGAATAAAAGCAGTTCTTAAATTCTAGTGTCTTGAAGAACATCTAGTCTAATATTATGTGCTGTCATCATGGCAAAGAGAAATCAGTGATTAGAGATGAGTTATTACGGGTGCGTTCACACCTGTGAATCGGTTCAATTGTTCTGAAATTGTTATTAAAATAGTTACAATGTTGCACTTTCACACGGCAAAGTCCCACGGAGCAAAACAGCTAAAACAAGTCATGTGAGAGTAAACTCTCCTCACATTGGTCGGAGTTTCATGTTTTATTTTTCCCGCTCATTTTAATTAATGACGATGACCAATCAGACATTATAAGGGAAATTCTACGCTTTAATTTTGAATGGTGACACACACAGACGTCATCACTATAGATCAGGAGTATAGTAGATGGCTTATGCATTATAGGCTTTACATTTTAGAGAAACATAACAGATAAACTACTGCAGTTCGGTCAATGTTCAGATGAACAGCTCTCGTTAATAGTTCAGCATAATTCACTTTAGTATTTTACACGAAACGCACAATTACCAGTAGGAATGACCTTCGCCTTGCTCATCCTCTCTTCATATAGCCGTATGCTGTACATATTCATAAAACATATATCCATATATATCCATATATCCATAGCCGGGCTCAGATGGTATCGCTTTCTCACTACAATCGATCCGCTCCAGAGTTCGTATCAATCGAGCCGAGACCACCTCATTCAGGCGATGTCGGAGCGACTGTTTTGGATCCGAGCGCGATTGCTGGAGAAAAGTTTGCGCTGTTATAATTCACTTCCCTTTTATACGTTTTGGTTCGATAATAATCTGCTAATTAAAAAAACATGAGCGAACATTTTGAAGGAGATGCTGATGCACCGTGGCGGGATGAATTTTAGTGTGGCGCCCCGTCACAGAAGAATGAATGTAGCGGAGAGCATGCATATATTTCAGTTAATATGGAAAGCGAGTGCATGTTTATACTAAAACCAATATTGGATTTTATTTTTAATGCATGTGCGTGTAAAACAATATCATTTGCACTATAAATTATGGGGTTCTGCTCTAAAGACGTTGTTCCTCCACCCAGTTTAGAGCGTCATTTTGGGCGTTTTACGTTATAACTAACATGGTTCAAACGATGGATCAGCGACAGAGAAACTATGAGTTTTAGGAAACACTCGCCACTACATCATTATCTTCCCAAACGATGCATCGTACTATGATAGTTCAGCCGTGAGTTACATCACTGTTTGGGAAACGCACCCCAGCAGTGCAACAGCAGCAAGTGCAGGATACAGGTATAAGCAGGGCCAGACCATAGACTGTAAAATATATGGACGTAGTGTCCGTGACGTCACCTATAGGTTTCTAAAGAGCGAAAGAAGCCACAAGTAGGCGTGGCCAACCGTCGCCATTTTGTTCGCTTGTCATCACACTCACGGCGGGATACCAAACAAGGGCAAAGAGGTGGAGAGTGGGCGGAGCTACAGACACTGCTGGCATTTTGCTTGGAGCTGGTTCAGACACACTTTACTTTAGGAGACGCTTAATACTTTATCACCTGCGACTCGCTTGTGTTCTGACCACCTGTGCTTGGCTGTACACTATATCAATAAAGTGTTTAGTCTTTTAAACACACACTGCTGTAATACATTGAGCCACTAAACATTGTTCTTATGACGTTTCTCAACAGGAGGAAAACGCAAATTACTTCCAAACACTTCAGATATAGTCTGTGTTAGTTAATGCAGGACTATTGATGAACTCCAGCATAACACTGTATGACAACACTTCAGATGACTGATCTAGAGCCCACAGCTAATCAATCTGACAGATTCTGCAGTGCATTACAGCTCTAAACAACATTATAAATGATCTTAAATAAAACAAATACACTTATAGAGATGGTAGATAAGTATATAACTTTACTCACATGGGAAACGGAGGCCACGTGAATGGTTTGTGAGCACAATTAAGTGCACTCAGCATGCCATGCCATCTGATAATTGATGGAAACAAGTCCAAAAGGCAGTTGACTGTGTAAAGCCACATAAAACAACACAGAAATACGATAAATATGCCGAGTTCAGTGGATAATCTGCAGGATTCAGCTGAGGTGACTGCGAGGAGCCTAGCTGTCACTCAAGTGGCCACGCCCTTAATTATGCAAACTTAATATAAAGGAAACGGATGAGTTATATAAATATTCACCCCCTCACAGTTGTCATGAAGGGTAATATTAGCTGTATTAACCAACATCTTTTTTTGTAGCAGGCTGTAAACACCTCTGCTGTAAAGTTGACTATTCTAACAGTGCGCTCAATTGAAATTTGCTCTGTTTTGGAGTCAGGAGCGGCCAGGACTAGCGGAATTTCAGATGAATTGCAGTTTTAGTTACTTCCGTATTGGCTTCCGTATTGGGAGAGCGGGAGGTTGCCGCTTGGGCCAGACGGAATCTGCGGACAATTTTTGCTATTTCTGCTGAGAATTTTGGTAAAAATCTGCTGAATTATTTTAGGAGTATCAGAAATTAAAAGTAATATCTTTTTAACTTTTATTTAATGTTTAAATTGCAAATCTAATTAGATTCACTTTATTTGGTAAACAAAGCCAGTCTCTCATATAATAGATCTACTAAAAGACAGAAAGTATTACAGTACAAACTGCATTGTGCATAAATCAAATGAACATTTTCACATTAGTCAGTAATATTACTGTAATTAGTTAAAAAACTAAATAAATTTACATTCACACACATTTACTCAAGTAAATAAACAGAATTAATGATGGGCTGAAAATCTGTGTGTGCAGACTCCGTGTGGGCCTAGATATAAGTTGTAAAGTACAATTACAGAAGAACTATGGGTAATATTTACAGACAGATGTACTTTAAACATAAAATACAAGTCCTAATAACTAGATCAAGTCATATGAACTAATCCTGCTCTCTCTCTCTCTCTCTCTCTCTGTCCAGCTGAAGCTCAGTGATGGAGCAGAACTCCTCGTCCTCCTCACACAGAGCCCTGCAGAAACTCCTGGCTGCGTTGGTATTACTCACATGCTTCTCTGCTATTTTCTACGTGTACTACAAGCCGACTGAGAGCGCAAACTGGCAGAAATGTCCAGCGGTTCCCCCACATGCGGTCTGCAGAGACACCTGCATCAGCGCTCTCCAGAAACCAAACCAAACCCACATCATAAACAACACATGCACAGTAAACCTGACCTCCGTCAGCAGCCACTTCACACAGGCATCCACAACTCCCCACACCGTCATCCTGATCTGGACCTGGCCTTTTGGAGCAAAGTTTGATTTAGATAGCTGCAGCTCGATGTTTGACATCCACAGTTGCCATCTCACAGATGATCGGGGTTACTTTCAGGAAGCAGACGGTGTTTTCTTCCATCACAGAGACATTGATGCAGATTTATCCAACATTCCCAATCAGCCGAGACCCCGGCTCCAGAAATGGATCTGGATGAATATGGAGTCTCCCAGTAATTCACCGCGGTATTCCAGTCTGGACGATCTGTTCAATCTGACCTCATCCTACAGGCTGGACTCGGACATCAGCGTTCCTTACGGACGACTGATTAGCGGGAAAACCAGCGGGAGCATCCCAAAGAAGACCAAGCTTGTTTGCTGGATCGTGAGTAACTGGAACTCCACCTACAAGCGTTCGCAATACTACCAAGAGCTTAAAAAGCACATCAACATAGACGTCTATGGAAACGCATTCAGCAAGCGCATCAGCAGTGAGGACTACACCTCTGTTGTGTCCAGCTGTAGATTCTACCTCTCCTTCGAGAACTCTGTTCATAAAGACTACATCACTGAGAAACTCTTCAACCCGCTGATCCTCGGCACGGTTCCCGTGGTTCTGGGTCCACCCCGGAGGAACTATGAGGAACAAATTCCAGCCGGTGCATTCATTCACATTGAAGACTTCTCCGGTCCTGAGGGACTCGCTGAACATCTGAAGCTCCTGGAGAAGAATGAAGACTTGTACATGCAGTACTTCAGCTGGAGAGAGGAGTTCGTGGCCAGCGAGTCTAGCTTTGGTCTTGAGCACGCCTGCAGAGCTTGCGATCATGTTAGAAGACATCGAAACTACAGAGTCGTCAATGAGCTCAATGGATGGTACTGGGGATGAGGGATTTCTAGAAAAACTGGGCGCTTTAATGAGGCTGTAATTATTGTAAGTGTTGGGTGCCGGCTGGGTCAGTTGGTGTTTCTGTGTGGAGTTTGCATGTTCTCCCCAGTGTTGGCATGGGTTTCCTCCGGGTGCTCCGGTTTCCCCCACAGTCCAAACACATGTGCTATAGGGGAACTGATCAACTACACTGGCCGTAGTGTATGAGTGAGAATGGGTGTTTCCCATTACCGTGTTGCAGCTCGAAGGGCATCCGCTGTGTAAAACATATGCTGGAATAGTTGGTTGTTCATTCCGCTGTGTAACAGATTGGAAAGAAAATAATTGGTATCGGCCATCCCTAGATGTGCTGCTTCATGTTTGGTGTGAACTAGAGGCGGGCGATATCAGCTAAATTAAAATCAGGATTAATTGAACACCACCTTGATTTTTGATGCTTATTTTACTTTTAATGTAATTTTTTGAATTATTCGTTTTTAGGAACCTAGGCTGGTCGACCAGGCTGGTTTTAGAGGGGTTTTGGCCATTTCCAGGCTGGTTTCCAGCCATTTCCAGCCTGGTCTTAGCTGGTCAGGCTGGGAGATGACCAGCTAAAACCAGATTGACCAGCCTAGCCAAGCTGGGAGTCCAGCCAAAACCAGCTATGTCCAGCTTAAACCAAGCTGGTCAAGCTGGTTTTAGCCGGATTTGGCTGGTAATTTTCAAGCCTGACCATCTAAGACCAGCCTGGAAATGGCCAAAACCCCTCTAAAACCAGCCTGGTCGACCAGCTAAAACCAGACAACCAGCCTAGGCTGGTATAAGCAGGATTTTTTTAGCAGGGCTTGTTTAGGATTAAAAAAAAAAAAAAATATATATATATATATATATATATATATATATATATATATATATATATATATTTTTTTTTTTTTGTATTTGACAAAATATATGTTATTTTAAAAAGAAATGTGCAGCATTTGAGAAACATAATAAAGAAATTTTGCTTATTTCTAAACTGTCTCATTTAGTGAAATAAATGATAAAAAACTATTTAAGATCAGCATCGTGAATCACATCGAATAGGAATTTGAGTGAATAATTACATCTCTAATATTATTATTTCTTTGTTTTTTTTATATATTATAATATAGGTTAGCTATATGGACAAAGACAGCAAGGATCATTAGTCATGACATATTCAACTTATTAATTCTATTGAGACAAATACTTTAATCTAATTTCCTTCATACAAATCAGGATACTGTGAACACATTTAGCTAAGAATATTATCCGTGAATTTATCATGAATAAAACAGTAAAATCATACTGTAGCTATACCCAAGATAACCACATATTCACCATTTCCTACACTAACCCAGGGATGTTTAAACTCGGTCCTGGAGGGCCGGTGTCTTGCAGATTTTAGCTCCAACTTGCCTCAACACACCTGCGTGGATGTTTCTAGAAAGCCTAAGAGCTTGATTAGCTAGCCCAGGTGTGTCTGAGTGGGGCTGAGTTTGGACACTCCTGCACTAACCATATGGGTCTATCTGGATATCTGTAGCAAAACAATATGAAAATAATACTTACACATAAAAACGGGAGCTAATTAAAGGCTGATGCTGTTATGATACGACAAAATTAATTGTTGTTGATTGTTTAATGAATAATAACGTCAATTAACGGAAAACGATTTAAACTGCGCGCCATATTTCGACCACACAGTTCAAATATATCCGTCCACACAATAGATATATCTATGCGTCCACACAAACACCTTCTATAATCACTGAAGCTGTTTATAAAACGACATTAATCTCTTACCGGTTTCGTTCCTCTGAAACGGTCAACATCCATCAGCCTTGAGTTGACTGATAACCGCCCTTGATTGGCTACTGCGTTCCAAAACTCAACAAAAACGTGTGTGAATGGTCACCGAAAATCAAACCTGGTGAATCAATTTAATACCATGAACCAACTGTTCTTGTTCATTTCTACATTTTAATCTCGACATTCCTCATAGAGAATCATCACAGATTATTTTATGGTAATATCTCTGAAAAACATCATAGAAATGCCAAGGAAAAAACCGACTAATGTGTAGATATAAATACTCTCTAGCTGTGTCTCTGAGAAACTACAAATATGTATTGTGTAAGTGCTGAAGTGTAGCTATAAATAAATGAACGAGTTTATTTCAGAGAATTAGCGAGCTGGGTGTAAAACTTTGGTCTGAGACTCAAGATAAGGCAACCCTGCTGAAAAATCCAGCTTGAACCAGCCTAGGCTGGTTTTAGAGTGGTTTTGGCCATTTCCAGGCTGGTTTCCATCCTGGTCTTAGCTGGTCAGGCTGGAGAATGACCAGCTAAAACCAGCTTGACCAGCCTGGTTTAAGCTGGACATAGCTGGTTTTGGCTGGGCTCCCAGCCTGGCTAGGCTGGTCAAGCTGGTTTTAGCTAATACCAGCAGGGTCGACCAGCTAAAACCAGTCAACCAGCCTAGGCTGGTTTAAGATGTTTTTTTCAGTAGGGAAATGTTTTTAATTTGGATTATTTTAAGAAATATCGAGATAAGTGTGCAAAGGTCTCTCTCTCTTTCTCTCTCTCTCACACACACACACACACACACAACATATAAAAACCAGAAACTAAACCTTTTTTTTTTTGCACTGCAACTGATGATCAACACAAAAATGACAAAATATATAAACATAATTTAATATAAATGACAGATTAAATTTGACCTCTTCCCAAAAGGAAAAAAAAACACCAATGATCAAGAATGCATGATTATCTGCTGTCATGGCTAGTTTGTAATCAATAAACGGGACCATAATGGCAGTCAATGGGGCAAAAAAAGCACCAACATAACCAAAGGGAAGTCAATCTGAAAAGAGTGTATTGTTTCTCAAAGCATTTCCCAAAAGATGTGTCAAAATCAAGCGGCAACATCCTGCTGTTCCTCATGAAGCCAATACGGAAGTAACTGAAACTGCAATTCATCGACTGGCCACTGGGGGCTCGCTCCAGGAACTCCAGATGTTCACTGACTGTAATGGTGAACTGGCCAGATTTACAGCTGATAAAAACATGTTTACACCCTGCTACAAATGATGGCGTTGGTGCATATAGCTAATATTACACTTCATCACAACTGTGAGGGGGTGATCTTTTCATAACTCATCTGTTTAGTTCTTATTAAGTTATATTAAGTCTGCATAATTAAGGGCGTGGCCACTTGAGTGACAGCTAGGCTCCTCGCAGTCCCCTCAGCTGATTCCGGCTGATTAGCCGCAGAACTCTGCATATACATCGTATACACTGTCAGTTGCCTTTAGGAATTATTTCCTAGAATTATCAGATAATACGGCATCATGCTGTGTGCACTTAATTCTGCTCACATGACCTCCATTTCCCAGCAGAGTGAAATAATATACTTATAACTATAACTAATACAGATTATATGTAAGTGTTTGGAAGTAATTCGCGTGACATTATATACTTCTATACCATCTCTATAAGTGTATTTGTTTTATTTAGGATCATTTATCATTAATAATGTTGTTCAGAGCTGAAATGCACTGCAGAATCTGACCGATTGATCAGCTGTAGGCTCTAGATCAGTCATCTGAAGTGTTGTCATACAGTGTTATCCCTGGAGTTCATCAATAGTCCTGCATTTACTAATACAGACTATATCTGAGGTGTTTGGAAGTAGTATCGTGTTTCCTCCTGTTGAAAAACATCATAAGAGCAATGTTTAGTGGCTCAATGTATTACAGCAGTGTTTATAAAAGACTAAACACTTTATTGATATAGTGTACAACCAAGCACATGAGGTCAGAACACAAACGAGTCTCAGGTGATGAAGGTTTAAGCGTTTCTCCCATACAAAAGCCTGTCTAAGCAAAATGCTAGCAGGCGTCTGTAGCTCCGTCTCTTTGGCCTTATGGGGTATATGCCGAAGCATGCTAATAGGACTTTTAATTTGCCAGTAACCTGGGTTAAGCGCTTCCGGCGAATTGAAAGCCAGTGCAAAATCCGGTGCGTTTAAGGTCTGTTTTCTTTAAAAATCAGCGATCTCCACTAGCTGAGTGATATCCGATTTAAAGTGGGTCTCAGATTGTACCAGAAGCACTGCATTAAATTACATTTCCCTCGCCATGTCTTTATAATATGAGCGTTTATTTTACACCAGTATATTCAATGGAGCTTGTGGGTTAGCCTGCCGATTCTGATGGGCACGTGCGAGTAAACGGCTTTTTGTCTCGTTTGTCTCGTAAATAAATGCTAAAGTTTATCCGTATAAAACCGTATAAACCGTAAAAAACCGTATAAAACCGTATAAAACCGTATAAAATGGGAAAAAGTTCACAATAACAGGTCACCGGAAGTGTATCAGCATGGGAACAGCACTAGCTCGGCATATACCCTATTTGGGCACCCCCGGTCAGTGCGGGTTGTTGCTAGATCGGATATGGTTGCGGCCGGAAGTTATCGAGAATTATTTATATTACTTATAAAATTTTCAATTTATTGTATTTTATTAACGTCTACCCCCACCCCAACCCTAAACCCAAACGCCAAAGCACTATAAAAACTGAAGTTGTACCGAGTTTTATTTATCCTATCAATTAAATTAACCAATAAGTTTTATTTTTGTTAACGTCTACCCCAACCCTAAACCCAACCGTCACAGTACTGTCAAACTATTAATTATTGTTACACAGTTGATATTGTTAAAATGCTGCTATGTTAACGTGCATATCGCACTTCCAGTCGGCCGCATATCCAATCTAGATTTTACCGTCAGTGCGATGTCAGGCGAACAATCTGGCGACGGTTGGCCACGCCTACTTGTTGCTTCATTTGCGCTCTTCAGAAACCTATAGGTGACGTCACGTATACTCCGTCCAGATCATGTACAGTCTATGGTCAAAATACGATTTGTCAGTAAAAATCATTCCATTTACTGAAACGGAGAATATTGTGACCAAATTAGGCCTCAAAATAAGCCCAGAGTGGATGAAAACGACCCAACAGCACACAGGGATTCATATAATAAATACAAATTACTGCAATTAAACGACCTAAATAGCTTAAGTAATCCCTTACATGACTGTGTTCAGTGAAAACGTAATTGAATTACACTAACGAGACAATAAAAAGCCAAAAGCAGATTTAAATATTATATTAATCTTTATTTCAGTTTTGACAAAATACCCATAAAATCCGAAGCTCCTACCTTTACAAAAATATGTCTACAAATGTCCTCTGACGCGAGCGAGCAGTAAAACACAGTGTGTCGAGTCTGAAAGCACACGCGTGTCGCTAACGCTAGTGTGGCGCAGCAGCATCGGTGTTCTCCAGAGTCAGATAGCAGCCGTTCGGTTCTCCGTCACCAACGCTTCTTAAATTAATCAACTTAAATTAGCATTCCACAAATATACAGTAACAGCTCGATTGATCTCCATTAACCACAAAGAAAGTAGAGTCATGTACAGACGCTGAAGCGCCAACGCAAAGCTGGATTATACGAGGATACACAACTGAAAATGAAGGAAAGCAAGAGAAAAGCCTGTTTTTGGTCCCACGGGTGTGATGGTGTGCAGAGCGAGAAGAGGAAAGCACAGCAGCTCAGCACGAGAAGGCAACCGGTCTCTTCAAGACAGCATGATGGAGATGAGGAGCTTTATCTTCTGACGCTAAAGTGAGCGTACGAGGAGGAGCCTGCACACACACACACGCGCACACACACACACACACACACACACATCAAGAGTCTGTCAGAGCGAATCAGGCAAATACAAACAACACATGTTGTGTAGAGTTGTGCTGAGATATGTAGAGTTGTGTGGGGTTATGCTGAAATTTGTAGAGTTGTGTTACGTTATGTTGTTGTGTTCGGTTGTGTTATCTAGTTGTAAAGAGTTATGTAGAGTTGTGTAGAGTTGTGCTCAGTTGTGTAGATATGTTGAGTTATTTGACGTTGAGTAGAGTTGTGTAGTTATGTAGAGTTGTGTTGAGTCATCTAGTTATGAAGAGTTGTATAGAGTTGTGTGGAGATATGTTGTGTTATGTAGTAGAGTTGTGTAAAGTTGTACTGAGTTGTGTAAAGTTGTGGAGAGTTGTGTTATATAATTATAAAGAGTTATGTAGAGTTGTGTAGAGTTGAGCTGAGTTGTGTTGAGTTATCTAGTTATAAAGAGTTGTGTAGAGTTGTGTAGAGTTGAGCTGAGTTGTGTTGAGTTGTGTTGAGTTGAGTTATCTAGTTATAAAGAGTTGTGTAGAGTTGTGTGGAGATATGTTGAGTTCTGTAGTAATGTGGAGTTCTGTAGAGGTGTGCTGAGTTGTGTTAAGTTGTGTAGAGATGTGTAGAGTTATGTTGTGCTATGTAGTTGTGTAGAGTTGTGCTGAGTTGTGTTGAGCTATCTAGTTATGAAGAGTTGTGTAGAGTTGCGCTGACATATGTAGAGTTTTGTAGTTGTGTGGAGATTGTCCAGAGTTGTGCAGTGTGTACCCGACTGTACGCTGCCCAGTCTCCTCTGCAGGGCCTCCAGGCGGCTGATGTAGTCGGTCAGCGCTCGGTCCGGGTCATAGTTCTGCAGGTGTGAACACGACAAACCCCCCGCCTCACCGGGCACACCCACAAATCTGCAAACACACAACACACACGCAACACACTCATTACACACGCAACACACTCATTACACACGCAACACACTCATTACACACGCAACACACTCATTACACACGCAACACACTCATTACACACACAACACACTCATTACACACACAACACACTCATTACACACACAACACACTCATTACACACACATTACACACGCAACACACTCATTACACACGCAACACACTCATTACACACGCAACACACTCGTTACACACTCATTACACACTCATTACACACGCAACACACTCATTACACACGCAACACACTCATTACACACACAACACACTCATTACACACGCAACACACTCGTTACACACACAACACACTCATTACACACGCAACACACTCATTACACACACAACACACTCATTACACACGCAACACACTCATTACACACGCAACACACTCATTACACACGCAACACACTCATTACACACACAACACACTCATTACACACACATTACACACTCATTACACACACATTACACACGCAACACACTCATTACACACGCAACACACTCATTACACACGCAACACACTCATTACACACACAACACACTCATTACACACGCAACACACTCATTACACACACAACACACTCATTACACACACATTACACACTCATTACACACACATTACACACGCAACACACTCATTACACACGCAACACACTCATTACACACACAACACACTCATTACACACACATTACACACTCATTACACACACAACACACTCGTTACACACTCATTACACACTCATTACACACGCAACACACTCATTACACACGCAACACACTCATTACACACACAACACACTCATTACACACGCAACACACTCATTACACACTCATTACACACTCATTACACACGCAACACACATGTCTGGGTGGACCAGTGGGCCAATACCCCTGGTGTAAGGGTCATGCAGAGTTTGTAGAGTTGTGCAGAGATGTGTAGAGTTGTAGAGTAATTTAGAATTGTGTGATGTAGAGTTGTGTAAGAGCTATGTAGTGTTATGTCGAGTCATGTTTGGTCGTGTTGTGTAGAGTTGTGCTTCACCTGTGCTGGACGGAGGCTGCAGATCTCGGAGACTCTCGTCCCGTGCGGCCGCGGCTCGTGGCTCTTCTGTCTCTGTACAACTCTACAGCAGCGGGACTCAGAAAAGAAGACTCGTTCCTCACATCAGCACCTGCAGCACACACACACACACACACACACACACACACAGATGAAGACTCGTGCTAGGACTCAGCTAGCCTCTACTGTTAGCGTGTGTGTTAGTGTGTGTGTTACCTGTGCCGTGTGCGAGGCCGTTTCTGCTGAGGATCTGCGGTGTTGTGCTTCCTCCTGACGCTCGCTGCCAGCGCTTCACCAGAAACCTCATCCTGCTCACACACACACACACACACACACACACACACACACACACACACACACACACACAGTTAATAATAATAATACTACAGTGTTACGTTATAGAACGTATTAATTATTTGTTTGCTAATTTTATATATATAAATATTATATATATACAGATTTGTGTTTTGTTATGCATTTGGAGCTGATGTTGTGTTGTGCGCTGTGGAGCATGCGCAGCTTTCTCTCTCTCTCTCCCCCTCCCTCTAGAGCTGCGCTTGATTGCGGTCCAGCCGTGTTGCGTGTGGGAGCGTATATAAGCTGGAGGAGAGGAACAATGGGGAGATCTTTCTGCTCGGTGCAGGTCGCAAATCTCCGTCGTCGTCGCTGCTGTTGTTCCGAGCGTCTCCTATCTCCTGCCCCAAATTGTTGGGTGACTTGGTGTGAATAGATTTCTGTTACTGACAATTTAATTATTTTCTTAAACGGCTTTCTGTGAAATGTGAATCTATTGGCTTTTCTGATTAAATACCTATTTAAATATATTAGTTTTGGAGAAACAGAAGCGGTAGGTTGGGAATCGCCATTTACTTTAAAACGTTTTCTCCTGGTTTGTGGTAGCAAGGGAGAAAGGGAAGTTTGTTGTAATTTTATTTGGGGTACTTTTATTTGAGCAGGTAAGTTAGAATTATTTCCCCGCAAGTTAGCTGTCTTTTTGTTTATTATTTTGGCCTGGATTCCCTTCCGAAGAGATGCTTCTATCTTTGTTTTCTAAGTAAATAAATATTGTTACTACTTGATCAGCGTGGTGATTATTGTGAGTTGGGACAGGAGAAGGGGAAAACCCTAAATTGAGTTTTTGAGTTTCTCTTTATTTATTTTTTTTTTACACTTGTTATTGTTCCCACCAACCCTAGACTGGTCGGGACGTAACAACAGGAGCAAACAACACACTACTGCTGTGGTGAATGTTGTGTGTGTGTGTATAAATATTTATCTGTGTGTGTGTGTGTTCAAGTGAGTGTGTATGTGTTTTTGTGTATATGTTTGTACGTATGTGGGTGCGTGTGTAGGCCTGAATGTGTGTGCGCATGTGAGTACATGTATGTGTGTGTGTGTGCACCTGGACAGTGCGATGGAGACGCGTGCAGCGGATCTGAAGCGTGTGATCCCCCTGCGCTGCTGTGTGTGTGGGCTGCAGTGTCCCGGCAGCGCCCCCATGTGGCTGATCAGGGTCAGCGTGGCGTCCTCACACTCCTGGAAGCCCCCCAGCAGCAGCAGCAGGTACTTCTTCTGGTAGATCAGAGCCTTGCGGAAGCTCTCGGCGCGCAGGTATTTCCCATACATCCTCTGAGGAGACAGACACGCAGGGGTTAGCGGAGATGCTAGCTGCGTTTACATAACACATCTTGTATTGTAGCCGAGCGGTGAGCTAGCCGCTGTCCACCTTCAGCGCAGTGTTGTCCGGATCAGCAGAGCTCAGGTCTCTCAGCGTGTCGCAGCGCAGCTCTGATCTCACACGGTTCAGCTCCGCTTCAGTCTGGCGGAGAGACTTCTGCAGACTATTCCTCTCCTGAGCCCAGGACTCGCGCTCGCTGGAGGACAAGAGGAGATCCTGACGGCCCACAGCAGACCTGCTCCACGCCTGAGGAACAAATAAGTAATATAATATAACAACACATGTATAATAAATAACAGAAACAGCTACAGTCACTGAAATAAACGCTGACTCTTATACACCCATTATCACACACATCACGCACACACACTTCTAAATGCTGGAAACATGTTTGGTAACATAAAACATATAATAATTAAACTAGATAGTAAAGTCTGAGGACAAACATTATGGTGATGCAGAAATATGAGACCTACAATATGAATATAGTATGAATTAGCATTAGATTAGCATGATTCTAGAACGGATTAGCGTTAGATTAGCAAGATTCTAGCATGGATTAGCGTTAGATTAGCATGATTCTAGCATGGATTAGCGTTAGGTTAGCATGTTTCTAGCATGGATTAGCATGTTGTTAGCATGATTCTGGCACAAATTAGCATGTTGCTAGCAAGATTCTAGCATGAATTAGCATGTTACTAGCATGATTCTAGCATGAACTAACATGTTACTAGAATGAATTAGCATGTTATTAGCATGATTCTAACATGAATTTGCATGATTCTAGCATGAATTAGCATGATTCTAGCCTGGCTTAGCATGTTGTTAGCATGAATCTAGCATGAATTTGCATGATTCTAGCATGGATTAGCATGTCGTTGGCATGATTCTAGCATGAATTAGCATGATTCTATTATGAATTAGCATGTTGTAACCATGATTTTAGCATGGATTACCATGTTATTAGCATGAATCTAGCATGAATCAGCATGTTGTTAGCATGATTCTAGCATGATTTTAGCATGGATTAGCATGTTATTAGCATGAATCTAGCATGAATTAGCATGTTATTAGCATGATTCTAGCATGGATTAGCATGTTATTAGCATGAATTAGCATGTTAATAGCATTAACTAGCATGTTACTAGAATAAATTAGCATGTTGTTAGCATGACTCTAGCGTGAATTAGCATGTTAATAGCATTAACTAGCATGTTACTAGAATAAATTAGCATGTTATTAGCATGAATCTAGCATGAATTAGCATGTTAATAGCATTAACTAGCATGTTACTAGAATAAATTAGCATGTTGTTAGCATGACTCTAGCGTGGATTAGCATGTTGTTAGCATGATTATAGCATAAATTAGCATGGATTGGCATGTTGTTAAGATAATTCTAGCATGAATTAGCATGTTGTTAACATGATTCTAGCATGAATTTGCGTTAATTGAACATGATTCTAGCATGAATTAGCATGTTATTAGCATGAATCTAGCATGAATTAGCATGTTAATAGCATTAACTAGCATGTTACTAGAATAAATTAGCATGTTATTAGTATGACTAGCATGGATTAGCATGTTGTTAGCAGGATTATAGCATGAATTAGCATGATTCTAGCATGGATTATCATGTTGTTAGCATGATTCAAGCATGAATTTGCGTTAGATTAGCATGATTCTAGCATGGATTAGCATGTTGTAATTCATTCTAGCATGAATTAGCATGTTGTTAACATGATTCTAGCATGAATTTGCGTTAATTGAACATGATTCTAGCATGAATTAGCATGTTATTAGCATGAATCTAGCATGAATTAGCATGTTAATAGCATTAACTAGCATGTTACTAGAATAAATTAGCATGTTATTAGTATGACTAGCATGGATTAGCATGTTGTTAGCAGGATTATAGCATGAATTAGCATGATTCTAGCATGGATTATCATGTTGTTAGCATGATTCAAGCATGAATTTGCGTTAGATTAGCATGATTCTAGCATGGATTAGCATGTTGTAATTCATTCTAGCATGAATTAGCATGTTACTAGCATTATTCTAGCATGAATCTGCTTTCTAGCTTGAACTACCATGCTGTTAGCATGAATTAGCATGTGCTAGCATGACTAGCATGTCATTAGCTTGTTGCTTGCATGTTTGTAACCAGACTAGCATGTCAGTAGGATGTTAAAACTATTAGCATGTGTTAAAACAGCTAATCATAGTCTATAGGACAGTTGCTAGGGTCCTGAAACTGGTTGCTAGGGAGTGGTTAGTAAGTCTAAAGGTCATCAGTGATTGGCTGCTGGCTAGACTGAGTTGAAGGAGGCTTGACTCTAGTCTGTAGGACAGTCTGACGCAGAGTTATGAGCTCACGAAGGTTGACTCAATGTTAAGTCAATGGCAGACTTTTACAATGGAAGTGTAAGGACAGTTGCTAGGGTGCTAAAAGTGGTTGCTAGGGAGTGGCTATTAAGTCTAAAGGTCATCAGGGATTGGCTGCTGGCTAGACTGAGTTAAATGCGCTCAGTCATAAGTCTGTTTGACAGTCTGATGCAGAGTTATGAGCTCACGAAATTTGACCCAATGTTAAGTCAATGGGAATTTTGGGAATTTTCCGGGTCGTTTTTCGGAAAACCCAAAGTCGGATCAGTTAGAAAAGATATAGCAACCCGAGTCAGACCAGTTTAAAGGTTTAACAAAAGTTTGAAGTATGTAGCGTGAAAGGCTTAGGAGGAGATACACTTTAAAATTAGTCTCAGAAGACGGAAGAAGAAGAAGATGAGAGTGAACGCTGAGTGTGACTGACGGTGTGGGTGTTGTCCCTGTGCTGTCGGTATCTGCGCAGCTCGTCCTCCAGCTTCAGGATCTGGTTGCGCAGCTCGTTCTTCTCCTCGGTCAGTCGACTGACGAATCCTGTGAGCTCTGCGTTCTGACGGAGCAAACGCTCATTCAAGAGAGAGCAGGAGCCCGCAGACAGCAGAGACACACTCTACACACACACACACACACACACACACACACACACACACACACACACACACACACACACAGATATATATCATTCAGAATGTCAGAATGTCACATCATGAAGCTGCTGCTGGCACAAACGTCTGCTCACCTCTGGAAGGGCAGAAGGGGCTGATGGGATATGCTGTAACAGTGACATCACATCCTGTACATTACTGTGCAGCCATGCCAGACTGTCCCGGTCTGGCCCTTCTCCAGGTAACCTACACACACACACAAACACAAACACACACACACACATACAATCTCATTTGCATTTAAAGCGACAGTCACCAAAACAGCACAGTTAGGATCAAAGTCTGAAAGGGTCAGATTCAGAGAGCTGGAGGAGATGATCTGTGCGCTGTTCTCAGCTCAGACTCACACACACACACACTCTCTAGACACAGCGGAGACGCGTTCACAGCTTGTGTAAAGGAGCAGAACAAGTGAGAATGCTTTGTTTTAATGAAGGGTGAATGTTGATGAACTGAGTGTGCTTGGTCAGAGCGTGAGTGTGAGCAGCGGTGTGTGTCGGCTGTACCTGTGTGGGCTCTGGCTGGTTAGGCTGTTGATCTTGGCTGCGATGAGCTGCAGTCTGCTGAGGATGTGGTCCATGTGTTTGGGGTCAGAGCTTTTCTCCATGTGTTTGGGGTCCGCGCTGGTCTGCTGCACACAGGTGGACTCCAGATTTAGAGTGTTCGCCGGCTCATGCTGCAACACCCAGTCACGGGTTCCATCCACCGGCTGCCCATCTGAACACACACACACACAGGGCTATTAGTGTTTCACTGATTTATATATATACCTTCAATATTTAATTATTATAATAACACTTATACACACACACACACACACACACACACACACACACACACACACACACACACACATATATATATATATATATATAAATGAAGAGTTTAGATGCAAAAACTAAATGCTGTCAGAAACACATCCAAGACTCTACATCATAACTTTTCAATCCAGATGGATGGGGCAACCATTACTGCATCCAAAACGGTGAAAAGCCTTGGAGTAACGAGTGATGACCAACTAAACTTCTCTGAGCACATTTCTAGAACTGCTCGATTGTGCAGATTCGCACTCTATAACATCAGAAAGATCCGACCCTTCCTATCTGAACATGCAGCTCAACTCCTTGTTCAAGCTCTTGTTCTCTCCAGACTGGATTACTGCAACTCTCTACTAGCCGGGCTTCAGCTAACTCTATCAAGCCTCTTCAGCTGCTCCAGAACGCAGCAGCACGAGTGGTCTTTAATGAACCTAAAAGAGCACATGTCACTCCGCTGCTCATCCGTTTGCACTGGCTGCCAGTTGCTGCTCGCATCAAATTCAAAGCTCTGATGTTTGCCTACAAAGCGACTTCTGGCTTTGCTCCTTCTTATCTGCTCTCACTTCTGCAGATGTATGTGTCCTCCAGAAACTTGCGTTCTGTGAATGAACGTCGCCTCGTGGTTCCATCCCAAAGAGGGAAGAAATCACTTTCCCGAACTCTCGCGTTCAATCTGCCCAGTTGGTGGAATGAACTCCCTAACTGCATCAGAACAGCAGAGTCACTCGCTGTCTTCAAGAAACGACAAAAGACTCAACTATTCATTCTCCACTTTCCTTCCTAATCTGCAATTGCCTCTCTGGCTCCACCGCTAACTGCACTACAGAAAAAAAAGTACTAATGTCTTGCTTCTAAAGCCTGGTTTATACTTCTGCGCCAAGTGACCGGCGTACCCAGCGGCGCATGCAACACGTGTAGCTGTGCATTTATACTTCTGCTGCTGTCTCTGTTGGTCTGCATTAACACTTCCGAAACGCTAGTTGGCAGTGATGTGTAAATGTTTCTTCGGCTGTGTTTTGTTTTTTCTGAACACTTCCTGGATGTACAAGTGGCTCAAACTCGCTCATTTTGAGGCAGGAACCGGCAGACTTGGAACAACTTTAACAATGAGGTAAACACTAAATAAAACTTTCCATCAAGAGCTTCTTCGCGGGAATTCACACTTGTAAACAATCGCTCCATTGGGCTCGCGCGGCTCTCGATCCCGCCCAGACTCGTCAGAGCTACCAAGCCGACCAATCACAGAGCTTGCACTACGCGTCGTTGCGACATGTAGTTACATTTTTTGAGAGGTGCACGTCAGCGACGCCCACAGCCACAGCGTAGGGCTATGCGTCAGCACCGTAGCATGCGCGTGCGCTTGATGCAGAAGTATAAATCAGCCTTTACACTTTACACACCTGAAACTCGCCTACAGCACTTATTCATTGTTGCTCTTATAGTTGTGTAAATTACTTCCTTGTCCTCATTTGTAAATCGCTTTGGATAAAATGTAAATATTCTTCTAAAATGAGCATTTTTATCAGGCTCCTGTGTGTGGGTTCAATAATACCACTTTTATGGCAAACAATAAGCCCTTTATATGGTCTTTAATATAAATAACTCCATATAAACGAAGGAGCTGAGCAAAATGTTCATTTTAGATGGAAGGTTCAGAAGGCACTTATGCCTAGTTCAGACTGCAGGATTTTAGCCCTGATTTTGGCTCGCCGACAGGTTTTGAGAAATCGCCGACAAATGCCTGAAATCACAGGCAAATCGCTGCTCGTGCACGTGAGAGACAATCACACAGTATGAACGATCAAAGACGCGATCTGAGAGAATCGCCGATGAGTCGCCGATGCCTGCGAGATATTTGGCGTGCTGAACATCTGGAGCTGTCGGTGATTCAAATCATGCCGTGTGAATTGAGTTCTGACTGAAAATAACATCAGCCATCGCCAACAGCCAATGAGAGAGCAGCTTTCACTTGTGTGTACATGTATGTGTGTGTGTGTGTGTGTGTATACCTGCTGCCGGCAAGTGGGAGAAGTTAAAAGCGCTCATCTTCGGTTTATTTGAAAATCTTCGGACCCATGAAATGGAGGAAAAACTAGTGTAGGTTTGACAGGACTCAGGAGCAGCCGTGTCTGTTTGACGTTTCATACAGAAAGAAATTAGTTTATGATCAACGTTGAGGAGAAATGGCTAATTCCCTTTAAACCCAGGTGAGCAAACATGTACATGGCTTCTTTCTCATTAATAACAAAAGATATACGACGTGTTTTTGGCTGTGAGACGTAGTTTGGACGAAGTTGTCTGCGATTCTTCCTAAAGTAAAGTCATGCAATGTGAAAGTCCCTGTCGCCGATCCATCTTGCAGTGTAAACAAAGCAGCGACGAAACGCTAGCGCAGATAGTCATGCAGTGTGAACACACCTGTGACACGACTACTGTGAAAATCCTGCAGTCTGAACTCGGCATTAGAGGTTTTTGCATCTGAACTCTTCATTTATATATATATGTGTGTGTGTGTGTGTGAATGAGTGTGTATGGGTGTTTCCCAGTACTGGGTTGCAGCTGGAAGGGCATTCGCTGTGACTGTGCAGTCTGTCCTCCATCAGTGTGACTGTAGGTTTACAGTGTTGTACAGTGCTGTGATTGTCAGTGTACCGTGGTTTCGCGCGGTGTGGCTGTGCAGTCTGTCCTCCAGCAGTGTGAGCGTCTCCTGCAGTTTCTCTCTCTCCGTCTCCATCCTCCTGCCGTTCTCTCTCTCCGCCTGCAGCTGACTCTGCATCTCTCTCAGGCTCTCGCGGGCCGTCTGCAGGGCGCTCTGGTGCTCAGCCGCGGTGCGGGCGAGGGCGGATCTCTCCTCCTGGCTCTGTCTTCTGTGCTGCAGCGCCTCCAGCTGCTGCTTCTCCATCTCCTCCATCATCTGCACCACCTGCGTCTGCTTCTCCATCAGCTGAGACTGCAGCGTCTGCAGCAGAGACTCCACCGACTCCACTCCGGCCTCCACCTGAGCCCAAACACAGCATCAGATTTATTCATGAACTTAGAAATCCTCATAAGCATCATGCAGTTGTGGATGTGTGCCGCATCAGCAGCTCTGTTTCCCTGCAGCTACTTTAGCTATGGATGAACCGTGTGTGCTGAGCAGGATAAACTTTTCATTTGATAGGAAAAAATGCAATGGTTTGGTTCCGTCCATGTGTGCGTGTCTTTGTTCACCTGGCTGCAGGTGGCTTCGGCCTCCAGGAGTGTGTTCTGCGTCCCAGAAGGCAGTGTGTGTGTTGAGGAGCCGCTCTGGAAGCGCTGGATCAGCTGTGTGTTGAGCTGTTTCTCCTTCTCTAGAGCGCCGCTGAGCTCTGCGCATCGAGCCCTCTGAGCGTCTAACTGAACCTGTACACACACACACACACACACACACACACACACACACACACACACACACACACACACACACACACACACACACATAAACACACAATCATTGTAAACACCCATTCACTGAGCTGTGACAGTAACACAATATATGTAATGCTCGAGTATTTGTAATACGTTGCTATGCTGTTGTAAGGGTGTTGCTAGGGTGTTCTAAGTGGTTGCTAGTACATTGTTATAATGTTGTTAAGACAATGCTATGCTGTTGTTAAGGTGTTGCTGTTGCCAGGGTGTTCCAAGTGGTTGCTAGAACATTGCTATGATGTTGTTAAGGTGTTGCTGTTGCTAGGGTGGTCTAAGTGGTTGCTAGTATATTGCAATGCTGTCGTTAAGACAATTCTATGATGTTGTTAAGGTGTTGCTGTTGCTAGGGTGGTCTAAGTGGTTGCTAGTATATTGCAATGCTGTCGTTAAGACAATGCTATGCTGTTGTTAAGGTGTTGCTGTTGCTAGGGTGTTTTAAGTTGTTGCTAGTATATTGTTATGCTGTTGTTAAGACAATGCTATGCTGTTGTTAAGCATTTGCTGTTGCTAGGGTGGTCTAAGTGGTTGTTAGTATATTGCTATGCTGTTGTTAAGACAATGCTATGCTGTTGTTAAGTAGTTGCTGTTGCTAGGGTGGTCTAAGTGGTTGCTAGTATATTGTTATGCTGTTGTTAAGACATTGCTATGCTGTTGTAAGGGTGTTGCTAGGGTGTTCTAAGTGGTTGCTAGTATATTGTTATAATGTTGTTAAGACAATACTATGCTGTTGTTAAGGTGTTGCTGTTGCCAGGGTGTTCTAAGTGATTGCTAATACATTGCTATGCTGTTGTTAAGGTGTTGCTAGGGTGTTCCAAGTGGTTGCTAGAACATTGCTATGCTGTTGTTAAGGTGTTGCTGTTGCTAGGGTGTTCTAAGTGGTTGCTAGTATATTGTTATGCTGTTGTTAAGACATTGCTATGCTGTTGTTAAGGTGTTGCTAGGGTGTTCTAAGTGGTTGCTAGTATATTGTTATGCTGTTGTTAAGACATTGCTATGCTGTTGTTAAGGTGTTGCTAGGGTGTTCTAAGTGGTTGCTAGTATATTGTTATGCTGTTGTTAAGACATTGCTATGCTGTTGTTAAGGTGTTGCTAGGTTGTTCTAAGTGGTTGCTAGTATATTGTTATAATGTTGTTAAGACAATGTTATCCTGTTGTTAAGGTGTTGCTGTTGCCAGGGTGTTCTAAGTGATTGCTAATACATTGCTATGCTGTCGTTAAGGTGTTGATAGGGTGTTCCAAGTGGTTGCTAGTACAATGCTATGCTGTCGGTAAGACAATGCTATGCTGTTGTTAAGGTGTTGCTCCATCTCTGACACACACACACACACATGCACGCACGCACACACACACACACACACCTGCAGCTCAGAGACGTCGCTGTGCTGTATTTCTCTCTGCTGATCTGAGATCTGCTTCTGCTGCTCCAGAGAGATGGAGAGCTCAGACACACGGCTGCGCTGCTCCTCTAGAGCCAGTCTGAGCTCCTGCACACACACACACACACACACACACACGCATCACTATCCAGCTGCACGTATAGACGGTGTTCATAAGCGCAGTGGGACACAGTGTCTTCACCTCTACTTCCTCTCTGTCGGCCTCCTCCTTCCTGTCCAGCCGGTGCTTCTGCTTCTCCAGCGCCCACTGCAGCTCTCGGCCTCTCTTCTGCTCCTCCGCCAGCCGGTCTGTCAGTGTGTCCACTTCACTGACTCGCAGAGAGACCTCCGACCTGCAGAACACAGCACATCATCAGTGTGTGTGTGTGTGTGTGTATCAAGAGTCTGTGTTACAGAATGTGTCAAGCTCTGTCAGTTGTTTGTGTCACATAAGTGCGTGTGTGTGTGTTGTGCACGTGTGTTCCCTGAGTGAGCATGTTACCAGCTCTTTTAGGTGTGTGTGTGTGTGTTTGTAAGAAGTATATGTGTATTACCTGAGTGTATCAATCTCTGTCAGGTGTGTGTGTCACATAAGTGTGTGTGTGTGTGTGTTGTGCATCTGTGTTACCCGAATATGTTACTATATTCAGATGTTTGTAGTGTATGTGTCGTGTGTGTGTGTGCTATCCGAGTGTGTGTGTGTGTGTGTTGTTTTGCATTTTATTGTCTGTTACCCGAGTGTGTCGAGCTCCCTCAGGTGTGTGTTTTGCATCTGTGTTACCAAAGTGTGCATGTTACCAGCTCTTTAAGGTGTGTGTTTGTGTATGTCACAAGTACGTGTGTGTGTGTTTGTTATCGGAGTGTGTTGAGCTCGTTCAGATGTCTGCAAGTATTGTATTGCGCGCGTGTGCGTTACCTGAGTGTGTCAAGCTCCCTCAGGTGTGTGTGTTGTGTGTTCAGAGCGCTCTCCAGCTCTAGTTTAGTGTGGTTCAGTTCAGACTTCATCTCCTCCAGCCTATCAGAGCTCAGCAGCCTCTCCTCCGGCCTATCAGAGCTCAGCAGCCTCTCCTCCAGCCTATCAGAGCTCAACAGCCTCTCCTCCGGCCTATCAGAGCTCAGCAGCCTCTCCTCCGGCCTATCAGAGCTCAGCAGCCTCTCCTCCAGCCTATCAGAGCTCAACAGCCTCTCCTCCGGCCTATCAGAGCTCAGCAGCCTCTCCTCCAGCCTATCAGAGCTCAGCAGCCTCTCCTCCAGCCTATCAGAGCTCAGCAGCCTCTCCTCCAGCCTATCAGAGCTCAACAGCCTCTCCTCCGGCCTATCAGAGCTCAGCAGCCTCTCCTCCAGCCTATCAGAGCTCAGCAGCCTCTCCTCCAGCCTATCAGAGCTCAGCATTCCTGATGAGAACAGAAGTAAACATCACTCCCAGAACAGACGACCGCAGTGATGAGTGTGTGTGTGAGTGTGTGTGTGTGTGTGTGTGTGTGTATTACCGCTGGCGTGTGTGTGTTCAGATGTGAGTGTGTGCAGCTGATCTCGGAGCTGCTGGATCTCGGAGCACAGGCTGCTTCTGTCCGCAGAGTACAAAACTCCCATCGCCTCTCGGTGCTGCACGTCCTGCAACACACACACACACACACACACACACACACACACACACACACACACACACACACACATTTAGACACGACAATACACACAGCACACTTCATTCTGGAGACACTTTAAGAGGGATGTGAGGATTTTATTGCAGGGACACACACTGAAGTGCTCGTCATGATGAACACACACCCTGATCAGATGAGTGTGTGTGTTAGCAGGTGTCTGTTGTGTGCGGCGTATGCTAACCTGCTCCGCTAGCGCTCTCTCCAGCTGGTTGAGGTGAATGAGCGCATCAGCAGAGTCCAGACGCTCCAGATGAGCGAATAACACACTCTTCAGCAGCTCTCGCTCACGCACAAACACCTGCTGGACCACTGACAGCAGCTCAGAGCGCCAGTCTCCAGCAGCCTGCGCACACACACACACACACACACACACACACACACACACACACACACACACACACACACACACATACACACACACACACACACACACACACACACACACACACACACACACACACACACACACACACACACACACACACACACACACACACAATTTTATGTAAAACAATTGCCTACAGTTTTGTGAACTGTAATGATGTGTGTGTGTGTGTGTGTGTGTGTGTGTGTGTGTGTGTGTGTGTGTGTGTGTGTGTGTGTGTTGTTTGTGTGTATGCAAGTGATTGTGTGTATACTATGAGAGCATATAAAGTATGCGAGTAGTAAGTGTATAGTGTGTGTGTGTGTGTATAATGTATGTGTATAGTGTGTGTTTGTGTTTGTGTGTGTGTGTGTGTGTAGCATGTGTGCGTGTATAATGTATGTGTATAGTGTGTGTGTGTGTATGTATACTATTTGTGTGTACAAAGTGTGTGTGAATGATTGTGTGTCTATGTGTGCGTATAAAGTGAGTGTGTGTGTAGTAAGTGTATAGTGTTTGTGTGTGAATGTGTTGTTTTTTATATTATTTAGTGTGTGTGTGTGTGTGTGTGTGTGTGTATACTATGTGTGCATATAAAGTGGGTGAGTGTGTGAGAGTGTGTGTGTATGTATGCATGTGTGTGAGTGAATGTGTGTGTACAGAATGAGTAGGTGCATAATGGATGTGTGTATGTGTGTGTGTGTGTAATATGTGAGTAAATGTGTGTGCATAGCATGTGTGCATGTAAAGTGTGTGTGTGTGTGTGTGTGGAATGTAATGTGTGAGTAAATGTGTGTGTGTGTGTGTGTGTGCGAGCATGTATAGCACGTGTATACTGTGTGTGCGCATGTATAGCCTTTGTGCGTGTACATGTAGTGTACATTATATATACATGTGTGTGTGAGTGTGTGTGTGCGCACCTGTGTGTCACTCTGCAGTCTGCTGATCAGGCTCTTGAGCGTCTCCACAGCGCTGCAGAATGCGTCTCTCTCTCTCTCTGCACTCCAGGTGTGTGTGTGCGCGCGTGTGTGTGTCTCTCGCTCCACTTCGCCGAGGGGCAGCTCAGACAGCGACAGCACCTGCATGCCCTCCTGATGCACCTCACGCAGCAGATTCTGTGTAGGAAAGAGAGAGAGAGTGTGTGTGTGTTAGTGCGAGTGTGTGTGTTAGTGTGTGTGTGTGAGCTCACCTTGATCCTGTCAGGCAGGACGTCGGGCTCCGCGTCCCGGCGCGCCCCTTCCGGTGTGCTGCGCATCTCCTGCTGCAGGAGTGTGTGATCCAGACCAGTGCGCTGACTCCATTCTGAACTACTGTCTGTAACACACACACACACACACACACACATTCATAATCACAGACAGAGTTAGAGAGACACACACATTCAGACACCAACACAAAATACACAATATTTTCTTTTTCATATTGTTATATTTGATCAGGTTACTCTGGGTTCTGCAAGAATTCCTAAATGTAAACATTTCTTAATGAATTAATAATAAGGACATTTAAAATGTGTAACCGTGACGGACACACAATCACCGGCCACTTTATTAGGTACACCACACTAGTATCGGGTTAGACCCTCTTTAGCCTGCAAAACTGCCTGAATCCTTCATGTTGTAGATTCAACAAGCTGCTGGAAATGTTCCTCAGAGATTTTGCTCCATATTGTCATGATAGCATCACACAGTTGCTGCAGATTTGTCGGCTGCACATCCATGATGCCAATCTCCCGTTCCACCACAAAAATCCCAGTAGATCAGCAGTTTCTGAAATACTCAGAGCAGCCCGTCTGGCAGCAACAACCATGCCACGTTCAGAGTCTCTTAAATCCCCTTTCTTCCCCATTCTGATGCTCACTCTGACCTGCATCAGATCTTCTTGACCATGTCTACATGCTGAAATGCAGTGAGCTGCTGCCATGTGATTGGCTGATCAGACATTTGCGTTAACGAGCAGTTGGACAGGTGTACCTAATAAAGTGGCCGGCGAGTGTAGATATAAGAAGTTATTCATTTATTGTTGTCCATTGTTTATTGAAATACTTGATTCTGATTGGCTGGAAGGTGTGCAATAGAATCATGTAATGCACAAGTAGATCCAGTCAGTTTTCATAACTGCTCAAAATGAATGCGCAGTTAGCAGTAACCATGGTAACTTACAGTAACTTCAAAGTCTGAGATCAAAGGTGCAGTACCTGACAAAAAGAACTCGTTTACACAATACTATAACTCAGTAAATGAGCATGGGATAAGCAGGATAATCAACAGTATTATCGAATCTGAGGGTGCGTTCACACCTGCCTTATTTAGTTCTATTGAATCGCACTAGAGTTCGTTTCCCCTTTTGGTTTGGTTGGTTTGGGCAGGTGTGAATGCAGCAATCGTACTCGAGTGTGCACCAAAAGCGGACCCAATAAGCGTACCGAGACCTGCTTGAAGAGGTGGTCTCGGTACACTTTCAAACAAACCCTGGAGCGGTTCGTCTGTGATGAGAATATGATCCGATCTAAAACAGATCCAACCACAAAAAGTACTGCGCCTTTTGGACTAATTCAGCTGCCGTAGGCCGATGCGCTGTGCATTATGGGATATGGAGGAAAAATATTTGTTGACAGCGCTTTACCAACAGAGAGAGAGAGAGAGGGGGGAAAACATTAGCTGATGGATCGTTGGTAATATTTCCGCAAGATGAGCATGTTGCAGTTCAGCTAAATTAATTCACGCCTCCTCCTGAAGTGACGAGTGATGCATTAAACACTGTTTTCCAGCCGCGGCCGCGCTTCATTCTCGTAATGTATAGTTTGTCTAAAGCAGGGATACAATCAGCCAGCGCAGTCGGCCCTCCAGAGGAAAAGGTTTTGTTTACCTGCGGGAGTTCACTGGCATTTTCCCGCTCGTGAATTCTGACCAATCAATAAGCAGTTTAGGAAATATGCTCAACAACATCTGGCCAATGAGAGATGTGTTGTTTGTCACATGACTGCATTTTGGTTTTTTTCAACTGGTTGGGACCAAAGCCAGCAGTGTGGTGTGAAAACGATCCAAAGACGGCAGAAAATGCAACAATGCATCATTTATTACCCTTGATCCAGACCAAATCAAGTGAACTACAGATGTGAACGCACCCTTAACTGCACTCCACAGTTCTGTCAAGGCGTTTTCGCCTCCACGTCACGCATTTAAAATCATTTATTGCCGGCCACTGATTATCCTAACTTAAAAAACACCTATTTTCAATTGTAGAACTACTTGAATTCATTACTGATCTGTACAGATTTCATCATGAAATAAAGGCGCTTCTCACCACTGGTGTATCCGTCTTTAAATGGAGAGACTGCAGGACGCTCCGACCGCACCGCTGGACCCTGAAGAACACAAACAGTATTGTGAATGTGGCGATTCATTTCACTGTGGCAATGGAGATTAATAAAGGGACAAAGCCAAAAAGAAAATTAATGAATTAATAAACTAAAGATGTAAAGGGGCTTGTGGATTCAGTATTTCCAACTAAAACAGAATTTCCAGTAGAAGGAGGGGCTTAATGTCAGCATGCTGTTTCAGTAGGATGTACTTCAACCCAATTATATTAAGCCCCGCCCCTACTTAATATTCAGTTTCAGTTGGAAGTACATCTGCACAGAAAAAATAAGCCACGCCCCTACTTAATATTCAGTTTCAGTTGGAAGAACATTAGCATATGAAAGTTAAACCCCGCCTACTAATCAATATTCAGTTTTATTTGGAAGCACATTAGCATAGAAAAATTCATCCAGCCTCCAAATCAATATTCAGTTTCAGTTGGAAGAACATTAGCATAGGAAAGTAAAACCCTGCCTACTAATCAATATTCAGCTTCAGTTGGAAGAACATTAGCATAGAAAAATTAATCCCCACCTCCTAATTAATATTCATATACAGTAATACATCTGACCTGTGCGTGTGCGTGCGTACAGGGCTGCGTCTGACCTGTGTGTGTGAGAGTGTGTGTATGGCGTCTCTGAGTGCACGGCACTCATCCTCCAGCTGCTGGTTCTCCCGCCGCAGACTCTCGCTCTCGGAGATGTGTCTGGTCTCCATGTCCATGATCTCAGCCGCGTGGAGCTCCTGCATCTGCTGGATCTTCTGCTGCAAACCACAGATATGCTCCTGCAGATCCATCCCTGAATGTTCTCTGACATCCATCCCAGCATGCTCCTGCAGATCTATCTCAGCATGCTCTCGGAGATCCATCCCAGCATGCTCTCTGACATCAATCCCAGGATGCTTTGTGACATCAGTCCCAGGATGCTCTCTGCCCTCTGCGTGTCCCTCTGCTGGGTTTTTGGGTTGTTGCCGCTCGGTGGATTGGGCTGAACTCTCCTGCAGCTCCTGAACTTTGACCCTGAGCTCAGTGATGGAGGCGTCTCTTATCTGCAGGAGATGAGCAGAGGATTTTACTGCAGTGTTTTCAGCCTTATTCAGGTTTTAGGCTTGTTTTGAAATGAGTTCATAAATGCTAAACGTCATTGATTAATATTTTTATAGAAGCAGTCGAAATAACATGACATAAAATGTGATTAATTTTGTTTAATTGAAAATTATAAATATGTAGAATTTAATTTATTTTAAAATAAAATATTTGTACTTCCAAATAATAAATACAAAAATGTTTCAAATTAAATACACTTCAAAATAAATTAATATGTATAATACTAAAATAAAAATAATATTGATAATAATTTTAAAAAATGCACACCCTAATAACAAATGCAGAAATGCAACAAAAAAAATCGAATTAAATAAATTTTAACATTAATATATAACATACAATTAATATATAAAACAATTTTAATATAAATGGTATTTTCTGCTTATGATTATAAACATGCAAAATGTACAAAAAGTGTATTTTTTATTAAAATAAATAAAAATAATATTAATTATTTATAATATATATTATAATATTAAAAATATTATAATAATAAAAATTGTATAATATTGAAAATAGTATATTAAAAATATAATAATAATAATAATAATAATAATAATAAATAGTATAATATTAAAAATAGTATAATATTCAAATAAAAATAATATTGATAGTAATTTTTTTTAAAGGCACATCCTAATAATGTATGCAAAAATGCAAAAAATATATAATTAAATTAATTTTAACATTAATATATAACATAAAATTAATATATAAAACAATTTTAATATAAATGGTAAATTCTACTTATGATTACAAACATGCAAAATGTACAAAAAGTGTATTTTTTATTGAAATAAAATACAAAAATCTAATTAATTTTATTGAATTGCAAATTGATTAATTAATAAATTAGTCAAATTAAGTATTTTTAAGTTGAGTAGTTCTGTTATATATAGTCAAGGCTGAAATTATTCACACCCTCTGACTTAAAATATATAAAAGCTGAGAAATGTTGTTTGTATCGTCCTATTCTCTTTTGGGAGAAGCCTGAGTGTCATTTCCAGTCAATAACACACTTGCTGGTTGAACATGAACAGTTTCCGGCTTGACTGTATATTTATATGCAGTGTTTCCTCTGTCCTCCAGCAGGGGGCGCAGCAGTACCTGAATCTCCTCCTGCAGCTGACTGATCTTCTCCCTGCAGCAGATCAGATCCTCGTTGGCCGATGCGGCTTGACCTCTGACTTCCAGCAGCTCCTGCAGCAGCTCCGCCATCGGCTGATCTGCATCCTGAGAGACCTGTGGAGAAACCACCAAAGGTCAAAGGTCATGCTATTAAATTATCTTGCTGCGATTAACTGCTGAAGATTTAAGTATACGGTATTATCATGATTTTTTGATAAGGATGATAAATAGGAAACACTTTACAATAAAGCCTCATCAGCAAATGTTCCTTCATGCATTAAAATCAGTGAGAAAAGCTGATTTAATAGATATACTGCTTTAATATGAGTTCATTTTATTACTTAAAAATGTTATTAATTATTAAATGCATTTAATAAAACAATTCTGACTCTGGTAATCAGATTATGATTATGACTTGAATGCATGATTAGACTTTAAATAAAAATTCACATCAGTAAAGATGAATAAAAGTGAGTTTAGTTCAGCTTAATGTCAACTAGTGGAGCTTTACTGCACAGTGTTGATGTACAACAGCTCTATAAACAGTCACACAATAGTCAATATTTGTTCAGATTAACATCATGATGTTTGAATTGTTAAGCTAATTAACCAATGAAATCTCCTAGAACTGGTCTGTTATGAACACCACTGCAAATACACTCTGAACACTCTTAAAAACAAGTCTAAACACTGATGATTATTTACTGTAAGTGTCCACAATATGAGTATCTGCATGTACTTTATAATGATTATAGGTGTATATCCACTCACCCGGTTTAGCTGATCCTTCAGCAGAGCCAGACTCATCTCTCTGTCCTGCGCACACACACACACACACACACAGTTTTAAAGTCCGTCTGAAATCTAAATCTACACTGTTTATTCTGCTAGCTCACGTTGTTATTCAAAAGCTGAATAATTAATCAGCGCAAGTTAATTTACTGAAGGAATGTATTTATTTTGGTAATCTTCAATGAAAGTCTGAGCATTTGCTTCTGCGTTTGTATTTGCTCCTTCTGCTGATGTCACCCTGAGGGTTTCCATAGCAACTGCATATCAATACCCTCTCTTACCTTTAGTTTGCTATAAGGGAATGATGTGCTAGAGAAAGCCCCGCCTCTACACAATTTTTCTGTTCCAGTTGTAAGTACACTAACCAACTGAAATTAAGCCCCGCACCTACTCAATATTCAGTTTCAGTTGGAAGTACATTAACCTACTGAAATTAAGCCCCGCCCCTACTCAATATTCAGTTTCAGTTGGAAGTACATTAACACACTGAAATTAAGCCCCGCCCCTACTCAATATTCAGTTTCAGTTGGAAGTACATTAACACACTGAAATTAAGCCCCGCCCCTACTCAATATTCAGTTTCAGTTGGAAGTACATTAACAAACTGAAATTAAGCCCCCCCCCACTCAATATTCTTTTTCAGTTGGAAGTACACGGACACACTGAAATTAAGCCCCGCCTACTTAATATTCCATTTTAGTTGGAAGTACATCAACATACAGCAATTAAGCCACGCCTCCTACCCTTCATTTTTGTGCATTTAAATGAATTCACACCCACATACACACAATACAGAAACACACACAAACACACACTGAAACGAGCAGACAAGCAGCGTACCTGCAGCAGCTCCTCCAGATGAGCGCTTTGACCTTTGACCTCCTCCAGCTGACCTTTGACCTCCTGCAGTTCCTGATGTGTGGAGGCTGCGCGACCTTTGACCTCCTGCAGCTCCTGGATCAGTTCAGGGGTCTCGGCGGCTCCACTGGGGCCCGATGAGGCCTGCAGATTCACAGTTACAATTGAGATTAAGATCTAAAGAATATCATCTCCATTGACTTCAGTTGAGAATGAAGTTTAAGGGTTTACCTCTCTGAGAGCAGTCTGGAGCTGAGCGATCATGCTCTCCTTCATCTGAAGAACAAACAACAAATAAACAAGAACAGATACACAAATGAAAAAATAAATAATTTAGCAGATTTAAATTAAAGGTAAATAATTCATTAATGAAGAATAAATTAAAAAAATGCACAAATAAATTAAATTAATATTAAATAATTATAAATAATATTTTCATTATTAAAAAATAACAAAAAATAGCGATGACAAATGAAAAAAAATAGATTAAAATAAAATTTTAAACTAATAAAATAATTAAAATAATAAATAATTAATTTATATATAATTTATAATTTATAGTTTAATAAATCATTAAACTAATAAAAACATATTAAAAATTACATTTGAAGTCTATAAAAAGTCTATAAAAACCTATTATAATCACTTTTATATTGTATTTAAATTTATTATTTTATGTATGAACCTAATAGAGCAAAATAATAATAACAATAATAATAATAATAATAATAATAATAATCCAAGCTTCTAATAAATGGGAGTGACGTAATGAATAGAGAATGGTGAATATAATAATGAAGTGGCCTGTAATGAGCAGCAGCTGTGGTGTGTGTACCTGTATCTCCTCCTGGAGTCTGGAGATGCCGAGATCCACTTCAATGAGTGCAGATTTATCTTTAACCTCCTGCAGCTCCAGCCTGACCTCAGCTGACCCCTGCAGCACACAGATAGAACTCTTATAAACACTCATACAAACACAAATGACAACCATTCAAACACCACAGGGACTCATACAAACACCACAGAGACTCACACAAACACCACAGAGACTCACATAAACACCACAGATACTCATGCAAACACCACAGGGACTCATGCAAACACCACAGGGACTCATGCAAACACCACAGGGACTCATGCAAACACCACAGGGACTCATGCAAACACCACAGGGACTCATGCAAACACCACAGGGACTCATACAAACACCACAGGGACTCACATGAACACCACAGAGACTCATGCAAACACCACAGAGACTCACACAAACACCACAGAGACTCACATAAACACCACAGATACTCATGCAAACACCACAGGGACTCATGCAAACACCACAGAGACTCACATAAACACCACAGATACTCATGCAAACACCACAGGGACTCATGCAAACACCACAGGGACTCATGCAAACACCACAGGGACTCATACAAACACCACAGGGACTCACATGAACACCACAGAGACTCATGCAAACACCACAGATACTCATGCAAACACCACAGATACTCATGCAAACACCACAAGGACTCACGCAAACACCCCAGGGACTCATACAAACACCACAGAGATTCATGCAAACACCACAGAGACTCATGCAACCACAGAGACTCATGCAAACACCACAGAGACTCATGCAAACACCACAGAGACTCATGCAAACACCACAGAGACTCATGCAAACACCACAGAGACTCATGCAAACACCACAGAGATTCATGCAAACACCACAGAGACTCATGCAAACACCACAGAGACTCATGCAAACACCACAGAGACTCATGCAAACACCACAGAGACTCATGCAAACACCACAGAGATTCATGCAAACACCACAGAGACTCATGCAAACACCCCAGAGACTCATGCAAACACCCCAGAGATTCATGCAAACACCACAGAGACTCATGCAAACACCCCAGAGATTCATGCAAACACCACAGAGACTCATGCAAACACCCCAGAGACTCATGCAAACACCCCAGAGATTCATGCAAACACCACAGAGACTCATGCAAACACCCCAGAGACTCATGCAAACACCCCAGAGATTCATGCAAACACCCCAGAGATTCATGCAAACACCACAGAGACTCATGCAAACACCACTGAGACATATGCAAACACCCCAGAGATTCATGCAAACACCATAGAGACTCACATGAACACCACAGAGATTCATGCAAACACCCCAAAGATTCATGCAAACACCACAGAGACTCATGCAAACACCCCAGAGACTCATGCAAACACCCCAGAGATTCATGCAAACACCACAGAGATTCATGCAAACACCACAGAGACTCATGCAAACACCCCAGAGATTCATGCAAACACCCCAGAGATTCATGCAAACACCACAGAGACTCATGCAAACACCCCAGAGATTCATGCAAACACCACAGAGATTCATGCAAACACCACAGAGACTCATGCAAACACCCCAGAGACTCATGCAAACACCCCAGAGATTCATGCAAACACCACAGAGACTCATGCAAACACCCCAGAGATTCATGCAAACACCACAGAGACTCATGCAAACACCACAGAGATTCATGCAAACACCACAGAGACTCATGCAAACACCACAGAGACTCATGCAAACACCACAGGGACTCACACTAACACCAGAGACTCCTCTAAACATCATTCACACTAGTCGTGCATGGCGACCAGGCAGCAAAGACTCACCTGAGACGACGGCAGTGGTCTGAGAGCGCTGGGTTTGGTTTTCATCTGGCTGAGCAGGTCCATCATGACGGATAACCTGCTCTCATACTCCATCACCTCCTCCTCAGAGCTACACAACAGCTCCTTCTGCAACTCCTGGTCCTTCTGCATGACAATCAAGCCCTCCTCCAGCTCCTTCAGCTTCTCCGTCAGCAAGTTCACCTTCCCTCCAGAGGCTTTAGCCTGCGCCCTGAAGCCCTCCTGCATTGTGAGGCCCGGCAGCATTGTGAGACCCTCCTGTACTGTGAGGCCCTCCAGCGTCGTTCGACCCTCCTGCACCTCAAGGCCCTCCTGCACAGTGAAATCCTCCTGCATCCTGAGGCTCTTCTGCACCCTGAGGCCCACCTGTGCCATTAGATCATCCTGCATCCAGATGCCCTCTTGCAGCTGTGTTCCGGAGCCTACTATAGCCTCAGCGTGGAGCTCTTTGGTTTGCGTCTGAACGGCTTCCAGTTGTGCTTGACTGACCAAAACGGCAGCCACTTTCTCCCTGAGATTGTCCTCAAGCTGAGCCACTTTATCGTACAGTCCGTGGGCATCAGTTTGAGCTTGTTCCACCCTCATCCTGCAGGCTCGGAGCTCCCGGTCCTTCTCCTCCACACACTCCTGCAGCTCCTCTACCCGCCGGCTCAGACTGTCGACCCTGGCGGCTGCGCTCTCCTCCAGCGCCTGCACCTGAGCCTGCATCACCACAGACGCTGCGGTTTTCTCCCGCAGCGCCTCCTGCAGCTCCAGAAGAGTCTCCTGATGGAGGCGTTCATATTGGAGATGCAGAGAGTCTCTCTCTGTCGTCATGCCTTCCATCTTCTGCTTCATCTCCTCGTGATCTTTCATCTCTGCCTGCAGTTGTTCATATTGAAGGCGTAGTGTATTGGATTCATTGGACACCTCCTGCATCTTCTTACCCATCTCCTCATGATCCCTTGTCTCCTCTTGCAACTGCTCGTATCGTAAGCGTAGCGTATTGCATTCAGTCGTCACCGCCTCCATCTTCAACTTCATTTTCTCGTGATCTCTGGTCTCCTCCTGCAGTTGGTCATATTGCAGGCGTAGAGTATTGAATTCATTGGTCAGCTCCTCTATCTTCTTCTTCATGTCCTCGTGATCCCTCGTCTCCTCCTGAAGTTGTTCATATTGAAGGTGCAGAGAATTGCATTCAGTCGTCAGCTCCTCCACCTTCTGCTTCATCTCCTCATGATCTCTCGTCTCCGCCTGCAGTTGTTCATATTGAAGGCGTAGTGCATTGGAATCATTGGTCAGTTCCTCCATCTTCTTCTTCATCTCCTCATGATTTCTCGTCTCCTCCTGCAGTTGTTCATATTGAAGGCGTAGTGCATTGGATTCTTTGGTCAGTTCCTCCACCCTCTGCTTCATCTCCTTATAATCTCTCGTCTCTTCCTGCAGTTGTTCACATTGAAGGCGCAGAGAATTGCATTCAGTTGTCAGTTCCTCCATGTTCTTCACCTCCTCATGATCTCTCGTCCCTCCCTGCAGTTGTTCATCTTGAAGTTGTAGTGTATTGGATTCATTGGTCAGTTCCTCCATCTTCAGCTTCATCTCCTCTGGATCTCTCGTCTCCACCTGCACTTGTTCACATTGCAGGCGTAGTGCGTTTGATTCAGCTGTCAGTTCCTCCATCCTCTGCTTCATCTCCTCATGATCTTTCGTCTCCTCCTGAAGTTGTTTATATTGGAGTTGTAAAGAGTTGCATTCAATTGTCAGCTCCTCAATCTTCTTCCTCATCTCCTCATGATCTCTCGTCTCCTCCTGAAGTTGATTATATTGGAGGTTTAGAGAACTGCATTCACTCATCAGCTCCTCCACCTTCTTCCTCATCTCCTCATGATCTCTGGTCTCCTCCTGCAGTTGTTCATATTGAAGGCGTAATGTATTGCATTCGCTGGTCAGCTCATCCACCCTCTGCTTCATCTCCTCGTGGTCGTCTCGAGCCTCGATGTGCGACAGCTCCTGCTGGAGTTTCTCGATGACGGCGTTCAGCTGCTCCACCTCGTCCTCGTTGTCCTTCTTCAGACGCTGCTGTTCGCTCTTCAGACACTCTACCAGCGCCTCCATCTCGCCCAGAGCCTCGTCCTTCTGCTCTACCGCCTGCAGAATCACACACTACTGAATCACTACAGGGTTTACTTCTTAAAGGGTCAGTTCACCCAAATATCAAGTCAATTCAAACCCTTAATAGCTTCGTTCAGCTTTAGAACACAAATTAAGATATTTTAGATGAAATCTGAGAGTTTTCTCATCAGAGACAGCAACGCTCCCAAGATATATTCAGGGAACTAACTCTTTAAATAAATCATTCACCCAACAGTGACGATAAATTACCATGTGATTCCAACCCAGAATTGTTTATAAGATTGTAATGTTGTCTAATTTCCGAGCTTCTGTTCTCCATACTATTAAAGTTGGTGGCACGTTTTACTCCCAAGACGCAACTTTTTCAACAATTAATGATTAAATTATTAAAATTCATTCATTCATTCATTTTCTTGTCGGCTTAGTCCCTTTATTAATCCGGGATCGCCACAGCGGAATGAACCGCCAACTTATCCAGCAAGTTTTTACGCAGCGGATGCCCTTCCAGCCGCAACCCATCTCTAGGAAACATCCACACACACATTCACACACACACTCATACACTACGCACAATTTAGCCTACCCAATTCACCTGTACCGCATGTGTTTGGACTGTGGGGGAAACCGGAGCACCCGGAGGAAACCCACGCGAAGGCAGGGAGAACATGCAAACTCCACACAGAAACACTAACTGAGCCGAGGCTCGAACCAGCGACCTTCTTGCTGTGAGGCGACAGCACTACCTACTGCGCCACTGCCTCGCCCCTAAAATTCATTATATTTAAATTATTTCCTTTTTAAAAACAATTAATTAGCATCAATTTTATTTTTATTTTTTCCCCAATGGAAGAAAAATATATAATTAGATCTTAAATTATTATTATTATACTATATTACATATTAATATATTATGCATAACAATAAATTATAATCTAAAGCTACAACTTCTAATTCTATACCTAAAATTTTCAGTGTTTTTACTTCTTATTAAATTCCAAAATGTAGATTCTTATTGATATTATTTTGATGGTTGTATAAGCATTTCACTGCATATTGTACAGTGTATGACTGTGCTGTTATATAACAATACTTATCAGATGGAAAAAAAATTGGTGCATCACTAAAGCTCATATGATTCATATTCAATTCTTCAAAATATCTGTGAAGATCAAAGACTGCTGGTTAATCACACGACTTTGGGAGGAATACGAGTCAATTAATGATAATTAACTATGATAATTAAATATCATAATGGTATAAAACACACCCCACTTTAACGCATGCAGAACAGAAACTCCTCACTTTGTATTTTAATGGTGGAAAGCAAATAATTCCAGGCTGGAATAACATTAGGTGAGCAGATGATGACAAAATGTGGAATTTTTGGATAAAATTATTCCTTTAAAATATTAAAATGATATTTGATCATCACCGTTTTACAACATAATTAAAACGATTGGGTAAATCACAGCTAATCTGACCAGTCTGAAGGGTTGTGCAGTGATTATTATTTTAATTAAGCACTTTAATTAAGTTGTGAAACACCCTTTGACTCATTTACATCAGTGCTTGAGTATTTCATACAAACATGAAAATTCTGTCATCATCGACGGACAAAAATCAAGATATTAGACAATAAAATGACTGATTTCTTCCATACAGTGGAATTAAATCATGACTCAGAGCTGTCATACTGCAAAAGCATGACGCTTAGGTGTTTATTATACACTTATTATTATATTATATTATGCTTATTATTATATTTTACTAAATTTAATTAGTTTTATACATGATTTATCCTAATTCAGGGTAAAAATAATCATCATTTTAGTGACTGAAAAAGCAGACTCACTTCCACTGTACAGAAAAGAGCAGCGTGAACATTCTGCTGAATATCTCATTTTATGATCCACACATATAAACACACAGGTTTTGGGTGAGTAATGTTCTTTCTGGGTGAGCTATCCCTTTTACCAGGTAGGTGTGAGATGAAAAACCAAAACACAGCAGAACAAAACAGCACAAACACATCAACACAGAGGAGTTAATGCACAAACGCATGAATCCACCAGATCTGAAGCAGGCGTTTCCATTCGCTTAGTTACTCTGAATCACAATCAACGACATCCAGTTTAACCAATGCAATCAGTTCAACTCCACATCATGATGCACGCTATAAAGAGCAGCTCATATGGTGTTTAAAAGTGTCCTAATATTGTTCAAACTCCTACAACAGTACATATGAATTCAGAAAGCATAATTATCTTAGAATATTCCTTTGATATTAGACTCATTTTGTAATCACTTTAATCTGATTCATTTGAATCAATTTGATAAAATTAATTCTGTAAGCCCCTCCTTTTTTCCATAGCCGGTCTGCTGGTCAAGTCTGTTTTGATTGGTCTTTCTGTGTCTGAAATGAACTGCCCATTTTATAGTGTTTGCATGTGACGGGGCAGGGAATATGCAAATTATTTACTTTGATTGAGCTGATGTAACTCTGTAGAAGGCAAAAGATTCAAAGATATGATTCGTTTGAATCAATTCAGATGTGTAAGCCCCTCCCTGTTTCCATAGGCCAACTCTGCTCTGATTGGTCAGTTGACCAAGTCTGTTTTGATTAGTCTGAAATGAAACGCCCCTTTTAATGTATCTATATGTCACAGAGGGTGGAGATTATGCAAATGAGTAACTTTGAGTTGATGTAAATCGGTAGAAGGCAAAAGATTCAGAGATATGATTCATTCCTCCCTCTATACTAACAGCCAACTCTGATCTTATTGGTCAGCTGGTCAAGTCTGTTTTGATTGGTCTTTCTATGTCTGAAATGAAACACCCATTTTTGAGTGTATGTATGTGACAGGGGCGGGAACTATGCAAATGAGTTACTTTGATTGTGTTGATATAGATTGATAGCAGGCAAAATATTTAAACATATGATTCGTTTGAATCAATTTAGATCTGTAAGGCCCTCCTCTTTTCTATAGGCCAACTCTATTCTGATTGGTCAGCTGGCCAAGTCTGTTTTGATTGGTCTATATCTAAAATTAAACGCCAATTGTAGAGTGCTTGTATGTGACAGGGATGTGAACTATGCAAATGAGTTACTTTGATTGTGTTGATATAAATTAATAGCAGGCAAAATATTCAAAGATATGATTCGCTTGAATCAATTTGAATAAATTCAGATCTTTAAGCCCCGCCCCTTTTCCATAGGCTAACTCTGCTCTGATTGGTCAGCTGGTCAAGTCTGTTTTAATTGGTCTTTGTGTGTCTGAAATGAAACGCCCATTTTAGAGTGTCTGTATGTCATAAGGGGAGGAGATTATGCAAATTAGTTCATTTGATCGAGTTAATGTAACTCAGTAGCAGGCAAAAGATTTAAAATAATGACTCATTAAGGCAATTCAGAGCTGACTCTTCATTTTGAAAGACATTATCTTTCTTTACTGGTTAAACGTCCCTCACAGCTACACTGAACAACAGCTAGGTTACAAACTGCTCACAGGATGTTTGTGGTAAGCCCACATGAGCTGCTCTTTAAACTCAAGCTGGTGAGTTTTGTCATTTGTGTCGCATCACATTATTGTGGCTAAAATAATAAAACTATAAATAAAAGAGGCATTTAAATGCAAAACAAGATGATGCAACACAAAAAAACATCATGGGAAAGACGGGTGGCACCAAACCACACACAACACACACACACACACACACACACACACACTCACACACTATAAATAATGCTTTTCTTACTTGGAGGTTCAGTCTTGTTTCTAGACCAAATATTCTGAAATCAAGAAGCCTTTTCTAACAATATTTAACAAAAATATTGTCATGTTTTCAGATGCAAGTCAAAATTAAGTGAGTTTTTTTTTCTTAAAACAGGCAAAATAATCTGCCAATTGCTTGTTTTTAGTCACATGACCTGTGTGGAGACCTGCTGGGCAAAAGTTAAAACCCTCATGACTCTGTCAGAGCTATAATTCAGCGATATTTACATTTGTCTTGTGGATATTTCTTAAATTAGTGTCAGCATTATAGCGCACAAGTGTCTTATATTTGCTGTCATTTCCTTTTGTTTCCATTAGCTGGAAGTGAACATCTATTCGTTCACTTCTGCTGCTCAACACTTTGACTTTGCATTTCAGTTTATACTTTCACTGTAATTAACCTGCAAATTAGAACTATAATAAAAGTGCACAAACGCACTGACAGATACAGGTAGCATAGACGGTTATGGGTCAACATTCAGCACAAACACACACATTTCTGCTTTCAGGTTGTTTTTCTATATGGGAAATCTGCAGAAGCACAGCTCAGACGTCTCTCTCAACAGTTAGTACCATGATATAATATAATAATAATATTTAATACATTTAATAATAATATTATTGCTCAACTATTATCCAGCTTTTTGGCTAAAAATGCTTCTTGATTTCAGAATTGGTAGATATTTGGACTAGAAATCAGGCAGAAACTCTAGGTAAGTAAATGATTTTTCCAGCAGGGGGTTGACGGATGCTCATGTATGCATATGTGCAGGACACAGACATGGTCCACACACACATGTATACGTGTTTACCTCTTCCTCAGGGTGTGTTCCCGCGTGCTGGCGTTTACTGATCTGCTGATTTAGGACAGATATCTGCCTTTCCTTCTCCTCCAAAACCTTCAAGAGTTAAACATCATCACATGACTCAGAATCCAGGACTGGAGGACAACGTGGACGGCGCTAATATTAGCATCATTTCTGTTCACGGCACACATTCACACTCATGCACTGGTGCTGTAGTAAACGTGACATCAAAACTGACTCTGGATGTGGATTTAATTCATGCATTTCATTCTGGAACTCGCTGCAAATCATCGCTGAGTCATTCATGCATGAATTATTTATCCTGAAATGTGTCGGATAGTAAAAATAATTAAATAAACTGCTCCATAAAGTTATCCATGCTGCTGCTATTATTATTAAAACACAGCTGAAGCATGTGAAACTGAATGTCACACAATTAACTTCTGTCACATCCCTGCTGAAAACAGCCTGAATTAGAGAATTATAGCAAATATGTGAGTATATTAAATAGCTAAATGAATGAATGAATAAACAAAAAACGTATTAAATAAATAAAGAATAAAAGACAAAAACTAATAAATAAATAATACTAATAATAATGATAAAAACAATAAAAAAATTAACTAATCTAATAACTATTGATTAAAAAATTAATTGTAATAAAAAAGAAAGATAGATAAGTAAAATAAGTAAATAATAAAAAGTAAACATATAATTAATAAATTAAAAATTAAAAAGAAAATAAATATAATATAATAATAAACATTATTTATTATAAATATTAATTAATAATAAATATTATTAATAATAATTATAATACTAATAATAGCAATAATAATAGCATTAATAATAAAATACAAAGAAAAAAATAAAATAGTTAATTATTAAAAAATGTATTATAATATTTTTTAATTAAAGAAAGAAATAAAGAGACAGATAAATAAATAAATAAATGAATAAATAAATAATTACATAAAATAAATAATAAATAAATATTAAATAATAATAAATAAATATTAAATATTAAATAAATAAATAAATAAAACAAATAAATAAATAAATAAATAATAAACAAATAAAGAAAGAAAGAATAAATAAATAAATAATTAAATAATAGTAAATAAATAAATAAATAAGTAAATAAATAAATAAATAAATAAATAAATAGCTAAGTTTTCTGTAACTTTTGTGAGGATTTAAAAGGTTTGCATATGTCTTTTTCTGATTTTCATATCTGTCATCACATATTTTTATGGCTCTTATAACTCTATATTATAAACAGAGCTCATGGCTGAGTATTGGCTGCTATTCAGCAGGGTTGAGGATCACCTCTGGTTCCGTGTGTGTGTGTTTTCAGTTCTGAAGTAAAACACTGCTGATGATGATCACTTTAGCCATAATATACGCACACACATGTACACACACACACACGGAATACAATGTGAAAGGACACTGGCGTGGGCAGAATCAAACTCTGCTTCAGAAACAAACCAACAACCTGAAGTGTGAAGAAGATCTGTGTGTGAAACAGCCGTCAACTTATATAACAATAGAAAAGTGTGTGTGTGTGTGTGTGTGTGTGTCAGAGTGTGTGGCTGTGTGCCTGTATGTATGTGTCAGTGTCTGGTTTGTTTGTATGTATGTGTGTGTGTGTGTGTGTCAGAGTGTGTGGCTGTGTGCCTGTATGTATGTGTCAGTGTCTGGTTTGTTTGTGTGTGTGTGTGCTTGCGTGTGCATGTATGCATGTGCTTGTGTGTGTACATGCATCTGTGAGTGTGCGTGCATCTGTGTTGTCATCTGTGTGTTTGTGTGTGCATTTATGTGTGTGTGTGTGTGAGACCTGTGTTAGCGTGTTGTGCGTCTGCAGCTCCTGCTGGTATCTGCTGATCTCCTTGCTCTGGATCTGCAGCTGCATGTTGAGCTGGTTCACCTCCTCGCTCTTGTTCTCCAGCTCCTCTCGAAACTGCTCCAGCTGCTCCTCCAGGTTCACGATCTACACACACACACACACACACACACACACACACACATCACACAACAGCGGCGTCACCACATGCACACTCGTGCACTATTACAAGACATTCTGCAGTGGAGATACACTTAAAGGGTCAGTTCACCCAAAAACACCAATCTGCTCATCATTAATTCTGGCTTGATTGATTATAAACCTGTTTGACTTTCTCCTGATAAACACTTTAGAAGAATGCTGGACACCTGTAACCATTGACTCACACAGCAGGAAAAGCAAATACTGTAAAAGTCAATGGTTCCCATTTTTCTTTTCAATTGTTTTTGCTCATTTAGCAACTGCTCAACGTTTGCTTGGAATTTTCAGAATTAAATGAATATATAATAAATAGAGAATAAAAGAGGAAGTACTTCTTTCTCCTTCCTGTCGAGCGCCTCTCTCTCAGTCTGCAGCTGCGCTTCCAGTGTGACGTCAACTCGACCCGCCATAGACACATGCTGGACCTCCTGAACCTGCAACACACACACACAAATCATGATACACACACACACACACACACACACACATATATATATATTTACAAACATACATCATGTTACGCACACACACCAACACACGTTATGATATGCACAAACACACACACACATATATATATATTTACAAACATACATCATGTTACGCACACACACCAACACACGTTATGATATGCACAAACACACACACACATATTTACAAACACACACAACATAATACGTGCACACACAGACACTATGATATGCACAAACACACACACACACACTTACAAACACACATCATGATACGCACAAACACACACACACAGTATTTACATGCAAACACCTTGACACACACACACACACACACACACACAATGACACTGAGATTTGCATACAAACATCATAACACACATATTTAGGCACACTCTCACATATACATATCATAATACACAAACACAAACACACACACACACACACACACACACACACACCAAAGCATAATCTCAATGACACAGAAACCAAACAACACACACACAGAAACCGAATCTGATCATTGAACAGAGATGTGATGCTAAACCACTGCATCCACACACACACACACACACACACACACACACACACACACACACACACACACTATGTACACTGCATTCAGACACTCCCATTCGTCACGCTCTCCTCGCTCTCAAACACACACAGAGCGTCCCAAAGGAGTCATATCATCATTCCAAGTGCGTCACACACACACAGCGTCACACAGACTGACCTCATGCATGAGTGTGTGTTCCAGCTGGTGTACGCGCGCGGCGAGCGTCTGGATCTCCTCTTCTCTGTCCTTCACATCTCTCTGCAGCTGCTCAGAGCTCAGCAGCAGCTCACTGCAGCGGTCCGACTTCTCCTGCAGCGCCGCGCTCAACTCCTGCACCTGACACACACACACACCAGCAGCACGTGACTCTCTGTCTCCATGTGTGTGTGTGTGTGTGAGCGCCGCTGCCTGGCAACTGACTGTGACTCTGATCGTTTGTCTTTATTAGCGCACATGCAGAAGCTGAGAAACATCTTTATTAAGCTCACGATGACGACACACAACTACTATATATACACACACACACACACACTACCTGACAAACAAATCCCAGTTTTAGGAACACAGATAATATCTGCTCTTCTAGTTGTTGATTGGGTGTCTGAAGTGTGTCTATGAAAGGTGAAGGCCTCTAGATTTTGCTGATTTGAGCTCAATAAATCTGATCATGTCTTGATGTTGACTGATGTGATGAGGACAGTGCGCTCTGACTCTGCTCAGACTAAAGTCTCATCACTGAACAGAAATAATGTCCAGTATAGAATATAAAGTCCTGCTGCAGTGGAGACAGAATGAAGATTGTGTCTGACTCCATCATGAGCTTGGAGGACTGCATCCATACATCTCTGACATGACTCACATCACTGATTCATAAAGTCATCTGGAATGAAGAAGAAAGCCTTCAGCAGAGCTCATCAAGAGTCTTTGTGTTCATCTTCAACACCTCCTCCTTCATCAGCTTAATAATGTTGATGTCTGGTGACTGGGCTGGCCAATCCTAGAGCACTCTCTGCTTTCAGGAGCTTTGATGTGGAGGCTGGAGTATGAGCAGGAGCGCTATCCTGCTGGAGAATTGTCCTCTCCTGTGGTTTGTAATGTAATGGGCAGCACAGATGTCTTGATACCTCAGGCTGTTGATGTTGCAGATCTCTCCATACTGAATGACCCCAAACCATGATGTCTCCTTCACCAAACTTGACTGATTTCTCTGAGAATCTTGCTCCATGCTGGTTCCAGTAGGTCTTCTGCAGTATTGGTGATGATCGGGATGCAGATCAGCAGATGATCCAGCAGAGAAATCCACCTCTGACACTTTTACACATCATCAACTAGAAGAGCAGATATTATCTGCTGCTCCTACAACTACGATCCACCACAAGACTTCTGTCAGGCAGTGTGTAATATAGAATAAACTAAAATATAGCTTAAAGGGGCTAATAATTTTGACCTTAAAATGGTTATTATCAGACATACTGTGAAAATTGTGAATATTCAAACAGTGTATATATATATATATATATATATATATATATATATATATATATATATATATATATATATATATATATATATATATATATATATATACTTATTACTATACACACACACAGTTGAAGTCAGAATTATTATTAAAATGGCTTTAAAACTATTAAAAACTGCTTTTATTGTAGCCAAAATAAAACAAATAAGACTTCCTGCAGAAGAACAAATATTATTTAATTATGTCTTCAAATATTTCCCAAGGGCTGTCCAACAGAGCAGGGAAATCTGTCACAGTATTTCCTATTATATTTTAGCTTGGCTTATACAACAAGTGCTGTGGTCAATATTATTAGCCCCCTTAAGAAATAACCGTCCTGACTGTCTTCAGAATAAAGCACTGCTGATCAATGACATATGTGATCCTCATAATAAGATGCAGCACTCTATTGCAGATTTAAACCCAATACTCATTAACTTCAGGGCAGAGGAAGCAGAAAGTGTTTCTGAACTCACACTGTGTAAATATAATGAGTTCACAATCATCATTTAATGCCAGCAAACGGCTCAATCACTGCTGCTGTGTAGAAGCAGAATCAATACTGTGAGTTACTGTCCGAGCTGGACTCTGATCATCATCTGACGCTCCTCCTCAATTCACTTCAGTTCAATTCAGGTTTTTTTAACATTATTTATTAATTGAAAGCAGCTTTAAGCAAAGGTTATTAGTAACTAAGTTACTTAATATTACTTATTAGTTGCTTTAATTATCCAGCAACTAATATACTCAGGCCAGAGAGAGAATCTGCAGACATTTTTTGCTATTTCTGTGCAATTTATACGCAGAATGATTTTGGGAGTATCCAAACTAAAAACTTAATATGTGAAATAAAAAATAACACTTTTTAAATTTGTATTTGATGTTTACAACGCTAATTAAATCAGATTCATTTAAATGGTGAACAAAGCAAATCTCTCATATAATATCTCTACTGAAAGACAGAACACGTGACTTTACACACTGTACTGTAAATAAATCATGTCAACATTTTCATATTAGCCAATAATATTGCTGAGATTAATTTAAAAGCTGAATAAATCTACACATTTATAAACATTTTCAATAAATAAACAATGATTGGCTAAAAATCTGCAGAAATCTAATTACTAAAAGCTTTACCAGTAATTATATATAAACACAGTCCGCCTGCAGTTATATAGTATAGAGGTGATGTCGGATGTTCAGTGAAGTGTGTTTACCTCTCTGTCCCGCCGCTCACTTCCTGTCTGTGTTTTGGTGGGATTCTTCAGCTGCTGCTCCAGGTTGAAGATCTCCTGCTGGAAAACGTCTCTCTCGTGTTCTCTGTCTGCGGCCTGCTCCTGAATAACACAAACACACACACAAACTGTGAACAATCTGAACTGTGAGGTGTAAATTCAAAAGCGCCGCTAAAAAAAAAAAAAAAAAAAAAAAAAAAAAAAAAAAAAAGAGTTGGAACAGCATAACAAACTATATTCTGACATAAACTCAGAATTACAAGTAAACAGCCGGAATGGCAAGACGGAAACTCAAAATTCCTTGTAACTGCAAAATAATTGCAAAAATAATCTCAGAATAAACTCAGGAAAACTCAGAATTACCAAGATTTAAACTCAAAACTGTAAAGAAAATATTCAGGAAAACTCAGAATTTAAAGAAAAAATTCAGAATTCAAAGAAAAAAGTTGGAATTGCAAAACAACCCCAGAATTCAGAATTGCAGGAAACAAACAACTCAGAATTACGAGAAGAAAAAGTTGAAATTATGAGTCACTAACTCAGAATTCCATGGAAAAACTCTGAATTATAAGATGTAAAGTCAGACTACTGCAACACTTATAATCAGAATTCCTAGAAAACTGAGACTTACCAGAAAAAAAGCTTGAGATTTAAACTTAAAATGTCAAAAAAATAGTCAGGATTAGAAGACTCCGAGTTCCAAGAAAACTCTGAATTACAAGACGCAAAATCAAAATTCCAATAAACAACTTAAAATTACGAGATGGAAACTCAAAATTAAAAAAAAAAAAAGTTGCAACTATGAGAAACAAACTCAGAATTCCTAAGAAGAAAACTCATCTCAAGATAAAACTCAAGATTAAAAAAAGTTGGAATTTTGAGATGTAAACTTAAGATTTCAAGCAAAAAGTCAAAACTGTGAGAAACTCAGAATTCCAAGAAAAAAAGTTCAGAATTTCAAGCCGTAAACTCAAAATTCCAAGAAAAAAAAACTCGTTATCCCAAGTCAAAGTTAGAATTTCAAGAAAAAACTTTGAATAGAACAACAAACTCGGAATTCAGAGTTCCAAGAAAAAGGTTGCAATTATGACACACACACTCAGAATTAAAACGAATAAAGTCCGAATTTTGAGACAAACTTGGAATTCAAAGAAAAAAAGTTGCATTTATGAGACACACTCAGAATTTCAAGAAAAAAGACCTCAGCATTTCAAGCCATAAAACTGAGAAAAAAAAATCAGAATTTTAAGCCGTAAACTCTAAATTCCTAGAAAAAAACTCAGAATTCCAAGCCATTAACTCAAAATTCTGAGTTTTTTTTTTCTTAAAATTCTAAGCTGTAAACTCTAAATTTCAAGGGGACAAAACCTCAGAATTCCGAGCCTTGGGCTCAAAAATCCAAGGAATAAAAACCTTGAAATTTTATGCCGTAAACTCAAAATTCCAAGAAAAAAAACTCTGTAATTCTGAGCTGTAAACTCAAAAATGCAAGGAATAAAAACCTAGAAATTTCAAGCCTTAACTCAGAATTTCAAGAAAAAAAGTTTGAATAGAACAACAAACCCGGAATTCAGAAATCCAAGAAAAAGGTTGCAATTATGAGACACATTCAGAATTCCAAGAAATAAAGTCAGAATTTTGAGACAAACTTAGAATTCCAAGAAAAAAAGTTGCATTTATGAGACACACACTCAGAATTCCAAGAAAAAAAACGCAGAATTCCAAGAGCATTCCGGCATTCCGACCCATAAAACTGAGAAATCCAAGAGAAAAAACAAACAAACTCAAAATTCCAAGAAAAAAATCTCGGAATTCCAAGCCATGAAGTAAGACTTTTAAGCCATAAACTCAGAAATCCAAGGGAACAAAATCTCAGAATTGGGAATCTGAAAAGTTGGAATTGCAAAACTCAAAATTCAGAATTTCAATAAAAAACTCAGAATTACAAAATGTAAACTCAAAACTACAAGAAAATTGTCAAAATTGCAAGACTAACTCAGAATACCAACGGAAAAAACTCAGAAATCCAAGAAAGATTTAGAAATTTCTTTCCCAAAAAAGTCAGAATAGCGACACAAATTCAGAATTCCAAAAAACTGTAGGAATAGCAAGATGTGAAGTCAGTGTCTCGCAACTGTTAAGTGTTTTCACAGAGCATTCTGTATTGTGAGCGCCTTACGTCAATGAAGCGTCGGTGGTTCTCCGTCTGCTTCTCCAGCGCCTGTATCTGCTGCTGCAGGTCCTCCTCCTGGCTGCGCTGGAGCTCCTGCTGCTCCTGCAAGCGCATCTGCTGCTCCTCCAGCTGCGCCTCCAGCTGCTTGACCTGCGCCTGCAGCTCCGAGCTCTGCTTCTGCGCCTGACGCTGCACCTCCACCTTCTCCTGCAGCAGCTTCTCCGTCTCCTCCAGCAGGTCTGACAACGGCACAGCAGCAGAGTCACAACATGACGATGACGGAGGAGATCCAGAGAAACACTCACTCAGAAACTCACTGTCAGTGGCATTATTACAGCTCGCTCGCATGCACTGATCAACCAGATTCACTAAAGTCTGATCTCAACTGAACATTAATTATTAAGTCACAATGTGCTAAAGTTCAATGTTGTTACCGTTCACTACAACTAAACTTATGATTTTTTATTATATATTTATCTATATTTTGTTTTGCATGGTGTCATTTTTGCTATAGTAGTTTTTTATTTATTAATTAATTTTTTGTAATATAAAACTGTATAAATGCATGTATGAATTAGTGCTGGGCAAAGATTAATCACAATTAATCACATCCAAGATACAAGTTTGTTTTGTCATAATAAATGTGTGTGTATTTTATATATTTGATACACACACATACATACATGCATGCATACAGTTTGCGACACAGATATTTAAATTTATATATATATTTTGTATTATATACATATATATTTAATATTTAAATGTAAGTTTGTCTTAAATGTATGCATGCGTGTGTGTGTGTTTGTGTGTGTGTGTGTATACACGCACGCACGCACACACACACAATACACAAAAACATATTATGTTCAAAAATGTCCACTAGCGGTCAACAGGTTAGGGTCAGTAGGATTTTAAGATCAGCTTCTCCTGCTCACCAGGGCTGCATTTATTTCATCACAAATACAGAACACATTGTAAAATAGCGACATTTTATTACACTATAAAATAACTGTTCAGCAGAAGATTATCATTTAATTTAATCATTTATTCTGATGAGTTTAATGATGAATTTTCAGCTCCATTACTCCAGTCTTCAGAGTCACATAATCCTTCAGAAATCACTCTAATATTAATTATTAATATTACATATATGCTATTATTATAAATGTTGTTGTTGTTGTTCTTCTTCTTATTATTATTGTTATTATAATTAATAATAATAATATTATTGTTATTATTATTATTGTTATTGTTATGTTATTATTACTGTTATTATTTTTATTATTATTATTATTATTATTATTGTTATTATTATTATTGTTATTATTGTTATTTTTATTACTATAATTATTTTTATTATTATCATTATTATTATTTATTATTTATTATTATTGTTGTTATTATTATAATAAATGTAATAGTAATAAAAGCAATAATGACACTACATACAATCTGTAATAAATAAATATTTAATAAATAATTATTCAACAATTTTTTTTACATTTTAAAAATGCTGCTAATGAACAGAATAATTTTATTAAAATTATTAAATAAAATTAATAATAAAAAACTGACCCCAAATGTTTGACCAGTAGTGTCCGTGTATATGCAATTTTACATTACTAAAAATAAATGAATAAATAAAAACTGCAATAACAAACATGACAAAAAGCACAAAACAATTTATAATGAAAATATGTTTATATTTTCAGGCATAATCTTTATATTTCACATATAATCATTATTTTTTATTAGTTTTCCTGAGTTTACTAAGTTTAGTTGCAATGAACAGTAACAATATTTAGTTATAATTTATATATAATTTGTATCATATATATAATTTGTATCATATATATATATATATATTTAAATGTTAATAAACATTTTCTCAAATGTATCCATGCATGTGTGTATTTATATATGCATAACACACAAACATATTAGGTCAAAACAAACTTTGATGTGATTGTGTATGTATGTATATATATATATATATATATATATATATATATATATATATATATATATATATATATATATATATATATATATATAATAAAGCTGAAAAAAACATTAGATTTATTTTTAAACAAAAATTTGAAAATATCAGATACTTTCTACAAATATTTATACAATAAATATATCATAATAGCATAGAATAAAGCTGAAAAATGCAAAATTTAAAAATGTTTAGCAAAAATAATAAATACTAAAAGTACTTAAATATTAATAAATTAAATAATTAATTATAAAAAAAACATTTTTAACAGTTGTCAAAAAATGAGAAAGGAAATGAAAACAAAATATTTCAAAGCAATAAATACTGATGCTAAAACAGTCGTGATTATGTTTGAATTATGATTAAAACATAATTCAATAAAGCCGTGCAGCATCTCATTTCTACGCTCTCCTGATTCAGTGCTGAGATTTATCTGTAATAATGTTCCTGACAGGGATCTGGAAATGTTCTCCACAGTCTCCACTCTGATATGCGAATGTGTTTGGCACAAAAGACGACACCATTTCCCACAATCCTCCATTCCTGATCACATGATTCCCATATCCATGATCACATGATCGATCCCGAACACCAGACGAGCCCACAGTGCAGGACGGGACGGGGTTAAAGTGCAGATGCAGAACGGAAGATAAGGAGAAAATAAAGGAGTGAACAGCCATCCGAGAGGAGACACCAACAGCATGCACTTAAAGAAAACAGCACACGGGGGAAAGCAAAAATAATGAGGAAATGTTCAGTGTTATTAATAAAAAATGTACATATAAACCTTGAAACAATGCTATTACTTATAATAATAATAATAATAATAATAATAATAATAAATAATAAATATATATATATATATATATATATATATATATATATATATATATATATATATATATATATATATATATATGGATATGTTTATTATAAGTTTTTTATGTAACTAATAGGATTTGTATTATTAATTAGATTAAATTAAATATTACATTCATTTTTATGCAAGGCCAATTTAATCCAAGGTAAATAAATAAATGTTGAAATATATAAATAAATAATTAAATATGCATTAACTATTAAAAGCATTATTAAATGTGTAAATAAATATTTAATTATGCAGTTATTTAATCATTTATATGTATTTTTATGTATTTAACTATTGATGTATGTACTTTTTAATCATTTATCTGTGTAATTATGTAAATATTTATTCATCTATATTACTATTTCATGATTTCTGTGAGGTGTTGAGGTTGAGATGGCTGTTCAATCACACCTGTGAGCTTCAGGTAACTCAGGCTTTTGTGAGTGTGTGTGAATGATGTTAATGAGTGAAGCAGCAGTTATTCGATCAGCAGGAGCCAAAAGCAAGCACAGCGGCGTTATTGATCAGTCAATCAAAGCGAGCACACGCGCGCACACACGCACACACACACACCTGCTTCAGGAGCTGCATCAAGAGCAGCCTCTACTAGTCCTGAGGAAAGACAGAGTGAAACACACGTTCATCATGCGCATACAGGAGAGAAATGCAGAGCAAGAACACACACACACTGATCCACGAACTGCACAACACTGCTCTGAGAATACACACGCACACACAGACCTCAACACACACACACACACGTCTGAAAAAAAACACACACACACACACACACACACACACACACACACACACATCTGAGAATACACACACACGCACACACTGACCACAACACACGTCTAAGAATAAATACACGCACACACGCGCACAGACCACAACACACACACACACACACACACACACACACACACACACACACACACACACACACACACACACACACACTCTCAGGGGTAATCAGCCGGACTGCAGGGCTTGCACAGTTGAATCTAAAGAAATTCAAAATTTCAAATTCAAATTTAAAAAGATCAAACAAAACTAAAAATACAGTTGAAAACGTCAAAAATACAAAACAAATGAAATATTAATTCAATATTACTAATAATAAAAATAATAAATAAACTAATACATGTTTAGAACAATAAACACTGAATTCAAAATGAAATACAAATAATAAATCATTCGATATCAACTTAATAAATGTTAATAATTACTACGATAATCCAATAATCCACTGCTAAAATGGCAGTTTAATTGTCATAAAACTATTACAATTATATTAGACCAGACTAAAAACAACACCAAGATTCAGTATGCAAAATATTACAAATATAAAAAAAAATTAAATACATAAATAAATAAAAAAAATTAATTAATTAAAAGATAAATAAATAAATACATAAATAAATAAATAGATAAATTAATAAATAGAAAAATAAATTAATAAAAAATAAATAAATAAATACATAAATTAATAAATAGATAAATAAATTAATTAAAAGATAAATTAATAAATAGGTTAATTAATTAATAGATAAATAAATAAATAGATAAATAGATAGATAAATAAATAGATTAATTAATTAATTAATAGATAAATAAATAAATAGAAAAATAGATAAATAAATAAATAAATTATTATATAAATAAATAAATAAATAGATACATAAATAAATTGATAAATAAATAGATACATTGATAAATAAATTAATTAATTAATAGATAAATAGATACATAAATAGATTAAAAAAATTTATTAATTAATAAATAGATGAATGAATAAATAAATAAAGTGTGTCCACCAGCTGTTGAGCTGAATTAGCTGTTTAGTGTAAACAAATACTGATAAACCTGGAGAGAAACATCATGAGTTCATCACAGTTATCAACCTGTAAACCAGGGGTGCCCAAACTCAGTCCTGCATCGGTGCCCAGCATATTTTAGTTCCGATCTCTGAATTAAACACACCTGAAGCAGCTAATCAAGCTCTCACTAGCTATACTAGAACCTTCCAGGCAGGTGTGTTGAAGCAAGCTGGAGCTAAACTATGCAGGACAGCGGCCCTCCAGTTTGGGCTCCCCTGCAGTAAACTCTGTGTATCTGTGTCTATAGATTAGTGCGTTTGAGTATGTGTGTGGTGCATGTGTAAATATATATGTCTGTGTGTGTGTGTGTGTGTGTGTGTGTATGTATGTGTGTGTGTGTGTGTGTGTGTGTGTGTGTGTGTGTGTGTGTGTGCAGTTGTATATATCAGGAGTTGGACACTGAAACTGAAGTGCCTGGTTTAAGACACAATAATTGATTAGTATGGCGTCAGGCCTTAATTTGCCACCAAAACAGCATCAGCTGCTGATGGGAATGACAGACAGGAGTCCTGCACAGCAGCCAGGGGGACTCGGAGCTGTTCTTCTTCAGAAGAGTGTTCAGGTCACTACTGATGCTGCTGGAGGAAAACCTTTCCTGACCCGCTCCTCCAAAACACCCCAAGGTGCTCAATAATGTTTGCCTCTGGGTACTGTGCAGGCCATGGCAGACATGTTCATCAAACCGTCTCCAGTCCTGCTGTGTGTATTGCTGCATCATCATCCTGATACACACCAAACACAGCCCTAATTACAACAAACAGCACCTTCAGGAGACAGTGTTTGAGCCATTGGGTCACCTGCTCCTCCAGAATGGTTGGGTAGTCCTTGGCAGTGACCCAGCGCCCATCTAGCACCAGTATTAGGCATAGGGAATGCCATGATATTGAGTCTAAACCATCAGTGACCCCCCCATGCTTGACTCTGGGCATCAGCAGTCTGGGTGGGCCGCTTCTTTGGGGCTTCTCCACACCGTAACTGTCCCGGATGTGGGAAAGACAGTGAAGCTGGATCATCAGAGAACAGCACATGCTCCACATCATCCACAGCTCCACATCTCCACTGCTGCTCCACTGAACCGGCGTTTGGCAGAGGTTTGGGTCATGTATATTGACCCTGCGGAGCTCCAGACCAACAGATCTGCTGGCCAACACTACACTGACCACAGCTTCAGCTTCCTTCTCCACCCTTGCATATGTGTGTGTGTGTGTTTGAGTGTGTGTGTGTGTGTATAGCACATACGCAGCTCTGGTCCTCCTCCAGCGCTGTCCCTCATGGCGTCCCGCTGTCGGCTCATCAGCTCAGTGTGCTCCAGCAGGCTGCATCTCTCCTGCTCCAGCTCCTGCAGCCGTGTGCTGGTGACCTGCAGCTCCTGCTCCAGATGCAGCTGCAGCTCCGCACGCTCACACACCTGCTGCTCCAGAGCACGCCGCTCATCACTGTAGCCGTCGATTAGCCCTGAACACACACACACACACATACAATACATAAGAATAATATAACAACACACACACACACAGACACACACACACACACAATAATACATCAATATAATATAGCAATAACAACACACACGCACACACACACACATTCACACAAACCCACTCATGCTCAAATGCACACACAATACATCAATATTGCACACACGCATACACACACACACACACACACACACACTCACACAATCATACAGATACATGCACATGTATACATAAAAACACACATGCTCTCATGCTCACATACACACTCTACACATAACACACAAATACATACACGTGCACACACACACACTCTCTCACACACACACACACACACACACACACACACACACACACACACACACACACACACACACACACACACACACACACACCCATTTCCTGATGGTTTTACTCTCACTAGTTTAAAGTTCAGTAACACACACACACACACACACACACACACACACAGGTTAGTCATTGCTGAGGGTCAGACACACACACACACACACACACACACACACACACACACACACTCACACACACTCACACACACTCACACACACACACACACACACACAGCTCATGAATATTTAACAGCTCTGAAGCTGTTTAAGGTCGTTTGTAAATGAAATGAGGTCAGAGTGAAGCATCAGACAAACCAAACAAAAGAGTGGCATACTGTAAACATGTAAACACAAACACACACACACACACACACACACACACACACACACACACACACACACACACTAGAGCACTAGTCATGACAGAAGCTTAAAGTTGAACAATTATAACAATATTTTAAAATAAACCTTATTTAAAACAAATAGCTAAAAATAAACAAAATCACAGAGATATACATCGAAGAATAATTATTTCAAAACAAACACAAATTAAAATACTGTAAATAATCATTGATAGATGAAATTAAAATCATTTTAAAATAAAATAAATTAAAACAAAACTAAATAAGATGTATAATAGAATTAAACGCATGAAAGGCAATTATTTAAAAATACATCAAAAAATACATGTAAAATAAAATAAAATAAATTATAATTATAAAAATCTAAAAATAGAATAAAGTTAAATTAAAATATTTAAACGTGGAATTAAAATAAAAACAATCCAAGTAGAAAAAAATAACACTTAAAATCTAAATAAAACCAACAAAACAATTTTAGTAAAATTAAAAAAGTTAAATAAATATGGTCAATAAAAATACACATATTTTATACATGTAAAAGCATAAGCTTAAAAATAAAATCATATTATTTACTGTAAAAAAGTATACAACATTATAATTCTATATCTTAAATATAACCTGCTCTGTCAGAAGATGGTGGTAGTTCAACTTTTAAAATATGCATCAACAGTTTGCTAGGGTTTATTCGTCTCTCAAACTGCTCGGCGTCTCATAACTCAGAATCCAAACACATTCCTGAGGGAACAATTGCGAGGAGAATTCTTCTAATTGTGTATAATGGCATTAGTTCTGCATGTAAAAGCAGCAGCCGTGACCAATCCTGAGCAAACTTCAGTAAAGAGGAGCATCTGCTGCTGGAAACACAACACCAGCCGAGTACAGACACGCAGGAGGAGGAATAATACAGCAAACCACACACACACACACACACACACACACACACACACACTAATGTAGGTCACCACAATTAACACTATTAAAGCATTCCACACACACTGCAGCAACATTAATCTTCATTTATACATCAGAGTTCATTTTCATCATCCGTTTCTGCCTTTTTTAATGTTTACTTCATTCATCATTTCAGGCATTATTTCCGAAATTTGTTATTACATTATTCTCGGAATTCTAGAATTTTTGTTTGAAAATCCAAACTTTTCTTGCTGTTGGGAATTACTGATTTTTTTTTTGTTCCGAATTTTATTATTTTTTGTTTGGAATTCTGAAATTTTTGTTCGGAATTCCAGATTTTTTTTTTTATTAGGAATTCCAGATTTTTGTACAGAACTCCAGATTTTATAATTTTTAGTTTAGGAATTCCAGATTTTTTAAAATTTTTTTCAAACTTTTTTTAGTGAGAATTTCCGATTTATTTATTTATTTATTGTTGGAAAATCCAGATTTTTTTTTTTATTGAGAATTTCATTTTTTTTTTCTTTTTTTGTGGAAATTCTAGATTTTTTTATTGGAAATTACAGATTTATTTGATTTTTTAATATATATATATATATATATATATTTTTTTTTTTTTTTTTTTGGGGGGGGGGAATTGCAGATTTTTTTTTTTTGTTTGGAATTCCACTTTTTAAGTTCATGTTTCATAGTTCTGGTATTTCTCTTTTGAACTTTTTTGGACTTTTTTTTCAGAATTATAGGATTATTACTATAATTCCAGAATTTGTTTGGATTTCAAAGTTTTCTGACTTTTTTTCTCTTCAGAAGTTCAGGTTTTATAATTCTGAATTTTAGTTTAATAAAAACAAAGTTTACATCTCAAAACTCTGACTTTTTTTGCAGAAGTCTGTTTTGCTTTTTTTAACAAAATTCTTTAAACAAGATTTTTGTGGCGAGTCCAAACTTTTTTTTCCAGAATTCTGGAATTTTTGTTATAATGTTTATATATGTTTGTTATATATGTTTCATAATTCTGGGATGTTTGTTTGGAATTCTGGGCTTATGCCTAAATATGTCTCAGAATTTGAGTTTACACCTCATAACTTTTTCTCTGAATTTATGATTAGATTTTTCTAGAGTTTATGTCCAGAATTTACATCTTGCACTTCTGATTTCTTTCTCTGGATTTTGAGTTAACTGAATTTCATATCTGGTACAAGTAAGACTGTTTGTTGCCTGAGATTATTTTCCACAAATCCTCCTCAAACCTCTACATTTTTATTTCCGTTTATGTCCACCAAGTTGAATTTTGTTGATGTTTCCACCTCTCAACTTAAAATAAAAATTAATTTCAACTTCCCTCTAACTACTCTGACTCAATGCTGAAGTCTGATGATAAATCAGGCTATCTTTTAGATTTATATACAGCGTGTCTATCAGAGAGCACTATCAGCTGAGCTGAGAGAGAAACAGGTGCGCTGTGGAGGAATGATGATCACCTGAGCTTTATTATGACAGATGAGAGAGAACTGAGCAAACACACACACAGAAACACACCCTGCACAAACCATCAGCTCATGTGACACACACTGGACAGCAGCGTCTTGTGACACAACGGTAAACACTGAGCTCTAGCTAACAAACTCGAGCTCACTGGGACATTTATGACATGGCAATTCACACACACACACACACACACACACACACACATTTATATATATATACATAACAAACAGCGTCACTATGACCGCACTCGAATACCCCCAAGGGTGTACTCCAACACGCCCGTGTGTGTTTGACCATCATTATCCCGGTTCGGTTGTTTGAGTGTAAGTGCTCCGAGCCAGACTGTAAACAGACTGTTTCACATGGATTTATTAATCATTCTTACTTTTCAATGAACGTGAACTATCATAGTTTATTAGTGGCCCATTTCCACTGAGTTGTACGGTACAGATTGGTACGGGTCACCTTTATCAGTCTTGCATTTCCACTGCCAAAAGGGTGCGTATGGTGAACGTGGTGTACGACAGCAAGTGTCAGACGACGTCATTCTCACTGGAGGAAATGTCTAGAGTAAAGCTGTACGGGTCGCTCACACATCATATGAGCAGCACTTCTCACTAAACAGATGCTTTACACACATAAACACTGCATAAATGTTCATCACTGACCTTTCATCAACATGATCTGATCATATCTGCAGGTCAATGACACTGTGAATAGCCTACTGTAACGTCTGCGATTATATAAAATAAATACATAAATGAACACACACACACTCTTACAGTCTCTGATATGTTACCAATTACAGATGAACTACACACAGCAGACATTTAGGCCTTATTTGGGTTCAAAACAACACAATATATAGCCCACAGTCCGAGCAGACCTCTCATCTGTGTGTGTAAGCTTCAGCAGCTCGTGTAGCCTCTGATAGAGAGGAACTCCATCATTCCCAGTTCAGAATAGTCCTGAAGCTGATGATACCAGTTAATCATGGCAGTCATGTGTTCATCTTTTAGGTTGCTGAAAGAATCATTTGCTCCTTTGTTTTTCCCACATCACTCTCGTCTGTTTCTGAAAGGATCGGGTGTCAGAAGCTCTTCAATAATCACGGGCATCTTATTATCATCAGTTTAAGTCGGGGTGTCCACACTCAGTCCTGGAGGGCCAGTGTCCTGGAGAGTCTATCTCCAACCCTAATCAAACACACCTGAAGCAGCTAATCAAGCTCGCACTAGGTGTACTAGACACTTCCTAGCAGGTGTGTTGAAGCAAGTTAGAGCTAAACTCAGCAGGACAGCGGCCCTCCAGGACTGAGTTTGGACACCCCAAAGTAGTTCATTCATTCATTTTCTTTTCAGCTTAGTCCCTTTATAAATCCAGGGTCGCCACAGTGCAATGAACCGCCAACTTATCCAGCAAGTTTTACGCAGCGGATGCCCTTCCAGCTGCAACCCATCTCTGGGAAACACCCATACACACGTATTCACACTCATACACAATTTAGCCTACCCAATTGAGTTTAAGAAGTTGGTTATTTCACACGCGGCGAGCTCTCTGCAGAAAGCGAAACCGCTCGCACTTTTAGACGAACTCATAAAACGACAGCGGGACACGGCAGATTCTGTTCTTCTTGGCTTTGCGGCTGTTCATCAAGACGACGGCGAGGTTTGGTTGAGCTCGGGTCGGCCATGGCTTGTTATTATATGTGCATATCATCACGGTGTAACGTCTCGGCTGTGTGTTTAAATGTGTCGCTTCCTTTGTTTTCATTCTCCTGCTTGTGTTTGCGCTGGTGACGTTTCTCTGTAGACTAGTGATGGGTCGTTCATGAACGATTCGTTCATTTTGAATGAATCTTCAATATGACTCGGGAACTACGAGTCCTGTCAGGGAGTGATTCGTTCATCCGCGCGTGCGCACATTTGTGTAGGTAATATCGTTCATTTCAAGTCTTCATCACATTTCGAGTCGTTCATCGCGGAAAGGCAGGAGCCAATCATATGCGTTTAAACCCGGAAAAAGAATTAATCCATTCATCTCTGGAGTCCTCTATCGCAGGGGTTCTCAACTGGTTTGGCCATGGGACCCACATTTTTACATGGTCATCAAGCCACGACCCAAATTTTTAGGAACTATAATACAATTTTAGGAATTATACTTAATTTGTATTTATTTGTTAACATACACAAGTAGTGACAGATAAATCAAAATAAAATCACCAAGACTTAATAATAAACAATATTGTATTGATGTCATTTAACAAAATGTATCAAATTATAGAAATATTACAAAGTAAAAACGGCAAATACTGTAAACAGTGTTTAGGGTAATGAAAGGTTTAGTTACTATGAACTAAACAGAACTTTAATTAATAAAACAAAGTTTAATTTTAAGTTAATAAAACACGTTGTCTGGTTTCTAAATGTTGTTTTAATTTAGAAGGTTTCGTGCTCTCTTGTGAGAGCACCTCGCTACTTATGACACACTGAGGCTTTAAGTCTTTTCTGTCGTCAATATATGTAAATTCATACTTTACATTTTCCGGGTCGTACTTGCGCTTCGACTTATTTGTTGCTATAATTAAATTAAATTTCACGTGTCAAACGGTAGGGTGGTCGTGCACGCATTTCAAAATAAAAGTCAAAATGAGTTAAAAAATTAAACTTTTGTTGTTTTTTTTTGACCACACACTTCACGACCCACTGAAAATGTTCCCGCGACCCACTTTTGGGTCGCGACCCACCAGTTAAGAAACCCTGCTCTATCGGGTCTGAGTCACTCGTTCCTCACGGGCCAATCATACAGGTTTAGAGCCGGTAAAAGAATTGAACTGTTCATCTCTCGAGTCCTCAGGTTTGAGTCATTCTGTCACGTAAATAACGAACGACTCCAGACTTGAAAGGTGAACTCATCATCATGGCTCCTATCAGCTCAGACTGTGTACATTGGTTAAGATTATATGTGACTGTCAGTGTAACGCGAACGAACCCCTGACATTTGAAGACATGAAGAGCTGAGCTGAGCAAAGAGACAGAAATGCCTTCATTGACAAAAGTTCAGGTCAACATTGAAGTATTATTTTCTCCTTCTTATAGTATTCTATTCATGCCTTATTTGTCGTGTGATCAACCTTTTGGGCTAGTTGTAGATGGTTTGGAAGCAATTCGTAACATTTTAATAATATTTTAGCAAACTGAACCAAATGAACGAAATGATTAGAAAAAAGATTCATCTTGATGAACGAGACTCAAAGATTCGACTCGTAAAATGAGTGGAACTTCCCATCACTACTGTACACCAATAGCGTTCAGCTGCACGTCTAGCTCTGCCTTTTGGAACACTCCTGTTGTGCTAGGTAAAGGGAACCCAAAAAGTCCTGCAGTACGGTTCGCTTTTTGGTTCCTTTTGACAGTGGAAACGGCCATAAAAGCGTACCAAACCGTACCGTACCACTCAGTGGAAACAGGCCATAAAGATAAAGACACAAACCCCTCACTGAACGACAGCTGCACCTTCAGCAGACCTCCTCATACCTGCAGCACGAGGACTTCATGATCATTTACGAGCATCAAAAGTGCTGGATCTGTTCAAAACAATCTCACTACAGCAATGCCCAGTGTGCTGAGCGAGAGCGCTTCTCTCCTGTTAACTGAACAGTCTCGTCATTGATGACGGAAGCGTGATCAGGAGGTTCAAATGCAGTGTGAGTGCAGGTCGGGGTTCATCACAGCCAGGCACAGTTCAAGGCAATCAAGCCTAGTGTGAGTACACCCTGAATGTCCAGCTACTGGTCTGTGTGTGTGTGTGTGTGTGTGTGTGTGTGTGTGTGTGTGTGTGTGTTTTCTGAAGTACCAGTCACTGCTGTCACCAACTGTCCTCAATAAAAGCCACTCAGACACAGACAGACACGGATGCGCATACACAAAAGCAAACACACACACACACACACACACACCTTCAGCTCTGTGCAGCTCCAGGGCCAGCTGTTCTCTGGCTCTCTCCTCTTCACACACTCGCTCCTGCAGCTCCTCCTGACGGCGCAGCAGCTCCTCCATCTCCTCATTGTGTCTGAACTTCTCCCTCAACAGCTCGGTCTGCGTGATGCGCGCATGCTCCAGCTGACACACACACACACACACACAGAGAGAGAAACAGATTTCACTCTACATCATGTACTGAGACTCTTCGAGACCCCGGTAAACCTCAAATGAAGCTGAAGAAGGAACTGAAATGATTTAATTATGAACACAATCACTCTGAAATGACGTTCGCTTTGAGTTTCAGCAGTTCGACACGGCGATAAAGGAAATATTATGATGAACTCTGAAAACCTGTAACCATTGAACTCTAAAGTAGAAACAAATACTACTGAAGTCAATGGTTACAGGTTTCCAACATGTTTCAAAACATCTTCTTTTATGTTTCTATGAATAAATCATAATTTACCACTGCTTTATCACTATAATCATCAACATCATAAGCAGAAATGTTCATTGCTCATCAGATTCTCATATTACACTGCAGGATTTCTGCTTTTCTGAATATTATACTGATATTCCTGAAGGATCACTGAAGACTGGAGAAAAGATCCTGATAATTCAGCTTCACGTCACAGATGTAGATGACACTTTACTAGACATTCACATAAACAAACAGCTGTTTTGATTATTAGTGATGTTTCAATGTTGTTTATGCACTTGTTGTCATATTAAATGTCCTCCTGCTGATCAGACGGTGTTTAACCGCAAGACTTCCACAACACACACACACACACACATTCAGTCAGAATGAAATGACAATTTATTGTATATTCACACAGAAAACAGCTACTTTGAGCTATGTGGAGTGATTTCTGTGTGCTATTTCTGTATCATGTGTCTAAAACTGCTAACACTTTAGTTTAGGCTATTAACTACTGTCTTACTACCTGCTTATTATTAAGATATGAGCTGTTCATTAGTAGTTATAAAGTATGATGCTATTCTGCATCTCTAATCTTACCCACAGCCTAAACACAACTACTACATTACTAACTGTTAACATAAGCAGTTATAAACAGCAATAAACAGCTCATTAGTAGTTTATTAAGCTGGTAGTGTTAGTTAATGGTTTATTCATATTGTGAATTGAGACTTAAAATGAAGTGTTACCTAAAAACTCTATATAAACGCTGGTCTTCATGCATTTTAAAGACTGAAGTAAAAAGTCGGATATTATAAACCACAAGCAGAGACAGATCTGATGTTACCATAAACACAAAACCCTTATAATAAATGACAAACTTGACAAGTGGAAGTAATTGGATCTGCATTGGAAACATTGAATAAAAGTTAAGATGTGATTATTTATATTTCATGTTTTTAGTTTCTACACTCTCAAAATCCTCCCACAAAAATCTGCAGACTCGTCAAAAATGCCCACAGATTCTGTCTGAAGTCAGTATACACACTGCTAAAACAAAAAAGCGTTTCGTGTTTAAATATCTACAATTTTTAACTCTTCATTTCTGAAAACAATACAATATTTTACACTCGTCTAGAAAATGCTTCTTGGTTTAGGAATGTTTCTATATTAGGATTAAAAACAAGACAAAAACTCCAAGCAAGAAAAGCAACTTTTTAAATGACTTTTTAGTTAAATGAACACATTTACACGGCAGAAAATGTGTTTTTAGAGTTATTAATATTACTTTTTAGTTAAATTTCGAAATTATAATATTATATTATTATATTGTTATATTATATTATTATATTATATTATTATATTGAAACTGTGAGTCCAGTTTTCAGCGTTCAGTTTAGTTCAGTTCAGTGTGGTTTAATTCTCACTGCTGAAAGTCCAAACACTGAAGAGCAAATCCACAGGCCCAAATTAAATTCACATCATTACACTGCAAAAATGCCGTTCTTGCTTCGTGTTTTTGTCTTGTTTATAGTTCCAATATCTAGAACAGGCTTTTTGATTTCAGAATTTTTAAACAAGTGTAAAATATTGGTTTATTTACAGGAAAGCATTGTTTGCAGTGTAATAATGTCAATTTAACTAAAGTAGTAATAATAGTAGAATTATCAGTGAATTTAACTAAACAGTAATGTTAATAACAGCTCCAAACTCTGGAAAACACATTGTATAGTCAATTTAACTAAAACATAGTAATTATAGTAGATATATTTGTGAATTTAACTAAATATTAATATTAATAACAGCTCTAAACTCTAAGAAACACATTTTCTGAAGTGTAATAGTGTGAATTTAAGTAAAAAACTAATAATAGCAGGTAATCACAGTAATATCAGTGAAATTAACTAAACAGTAAACTTTGAAAAACACAATGTTTTGTAGTGTAATAGTGTGAATTTAACTAAAACAGTAAATAATATTAGTTACTCAGAGTAATATCAGTGAATTTAACTAAACATTAACATTAATAACAGCTCGAAACTCTTAAAAACACATTGTTTGCAGTGTAATAGTGTACATTTAACTAAATATTAATATTAATAACAGCTCTAAACTTTAAGAAACACATCTTCTGCAGTGTAATAATGTGAATTTAACTAAAAAAGACTGAAGTGAAAGCCAGATTACAAACCATGACTGTGAGACGATTCTCATGTTACCACAAACACAAAACCTTTCTCACACACACACACATACACACACACACACACACACACACGCAGCCATAAACACACCCTGGAATCTGATTATAGCGAGTGGAGGTGTACAGCAGCTGTTATCAGCGTGTGCAGACACATAAGCCCCTCTCTCTCTCCCGGTGTCAGACTCACGGTGTATGGAGGCGTGGGCAGGGAGATCCGTGACACCACCTTCAGCAGGTGCCCGCCGTCCCGCCGCTGCCGCACGTGTGAGATCTGGGTCTGCACCACCACAGCGTTCCTCTCCGTCAGCAGCGGCGTCAGCGGGAACGGCCGGGGCAGCGGGATGCGGGACTCCACCTCATACAGATCCTGATCCTGAGTCTCCAGCCAGCCGTCCCGCAGCACAGGGGAGCTCCAGTACGAGCGGTACGAGTCCATACCGGCTAATGCAGCGCGCGATACTCACTGTGGGCTAACATTACTCTACACACACACACACACACTAACACACACTGATCCAGGAGTTATGTTAACATTGCTTCAGACACACACACACACACACACTAACGCGCGCACTGATCCAGGAGCTACTTACAATGAGTTACCATTGCTTTAGACGCACACACACACTAACACACGCGCACACACAATATTCCAGTGTGTCCTCGAGTCGTTCCAGAGAGCAAAGTTGAGGGCAAAGAGTGTTGCCGTGGTTTCTGTCGTTGTGTTTCCCTCGGTTACAGGACACTCATTAGCAATTCCAGGCTTCCACGGCAACGATCCGCTGGGAAAGAGCAGGGCCTCATTAACAGGAGAGCAGAGCCGCGCGGGGGAGTGTGTGTGTGTGTGTGTGTGTGTTTCTATGTCTCTCTCTCTCTCTCTCTCTCTCTGTCTGTCTCTTCACTTCCTGGTTTGCTGACATGTGTGTGAGTGAGTGTGTGCGTGACGTTGAGTTTTAAGGCGGAGCTGTGAAGACTACAGGTGAATAGATGGGCGAATACACACACACACACACACACACTCTCTCTTCTTAAATGTCTCATACACAGGCACACACATACTCACTAAAACACACACACACTTACTAAAACACACGCACACACACTCTCTCTCTCTCATACACACACAATCACTAATGCACCCTCTCTCACACAAACAAATACACACACTCTCTCTCTCAGACACACACACACACACACACACACACACACACACACACACACTCACAAACACACTGTCTCTCTCTCTCACAGGCACACATACACTCTGTCTCTCTTGTACACATACACACACACACAAACACCCGACCTCTCTCACACAAATACACACACACACACACACACACACACACACACACACACACACACACACACACACACACACACACACACACTCAAAAACACTTTGTATCTCTCTCACTCACACACACACACACACACACACACACACACACACACACTCACTAATACTCCCTCTCCCTCTCTCTCTCGCACACACACACACACCCATCAGCAGCAGCCTGTCCTGCAGGATTCCAGCTCCACCGTTTAACACACACACACACACACACACGGTTGACAGTCAGGAATGTTGATAGTCTTCAGTAATGGTTTTCTGGTCAGACGGATGCTGAGATTATTGATCAGTGTTTCTCCTCCTCATTCCTGATCAAGCCTCTACATGATGATCAGCTATTATCAGACATGAAGCCTGCACTGATCTGCTCTGCTGCTCCATCACACCACATCAGCTCTGCACTCGAGCGCCGTATCCATCCACTGGCTTTTACACACACACATTTGCCTCAGATTAGATCAAACAGGGCGGCATGGTGGCTCAGTGATTAGCGCTGTGGCCTCACAGCAAGAAGGTTGCTGATTTCAGTCAAAAATTTCACCATAGTGGAATGAACCACCAACTATTCCAGCATATGTTTTACACAGCGGATGCCCTTCCAGCAGCAACCCAGTACTGGGAAACACTCATACACACACACACACACACACTATTACCAGTGTAATTGATCAGTTCCCCTATAGCGCATGTGTTTGGACTGTGGGGGAAACCGGAGCACCCGGAGGAAACCCACGCCAACACGGGGAGAACATGCAAACTCCACACAGAAACACCAACTGACCCAGCCGGGACTCAAACCAGAGACCTTCTTGCTTTGAGGACACAGTGCTAACCACTGAGCCACCGTGCCACCCTCAACCTTTATTAAGCCACAGGTATTTAATTAAACTAAGTGAAACTTTAGAAATAATATTAGGAATGGTTTAAATAAATAATTAGTAAAATATTACATTTTTAACAAGTTGTTTTAATTATAATTTAGAATTTTTCTACTCTTTATTATACTATTTATTTATGTATTGATTTACATTCTGATTATTCACTGTAATAATTTAACAAAAACATATATAAACAATACTAACATTAATAATTGATGTGTAAATAAATGTGTAAATATAGAACTATATTGTATAAATAAGACATTTTTTACAAATTGCTTACAGTAAATGCTGTTCAAATATTAATGAAAACAAATCATGAAACATAACTTAATAAAGTAAACTAATTTCAGTAAAATTTTAAGAACATTTTATATTTATAAATGTGTTGTTTTTACAATATTATAGCTATAAATATGCAGTTATTTAAATATCCTTTATTAATTGTAATAATATTATTAGTTATATTAATATTAGTTATTTATTTTATTTTTATTTTAACAAATTTTTATACAATTTGAATAACATTAAACATGAAATATTATTTTATTTTAAATATTACACAAATTAAGGATTTTATAAATTGTTGAAATGTTTTTTAAAAATTTTAAAGAAAATTTAAAAAAAGACTTAAAGTAAAAAAATCTTATTTTTTCATGATTTGTTTTCATTAAACTTTGAATAACATTTAAACAAATTTTAACAATATTATAGTTATATATTTATTTACACATCAGTTATTAACTGTAATAATTTAAATTTATTTAAATAATTTACTTATTTATTTTCAGACCATTTTAAATAACATTAAACATTGTTTTATTTTAAATATTATATACATTTATTCAATTCCAATGTGTATTTCCTAGTTTGTTTTCATACTGATTAGTTTGTTTTTATTTGGATTTTTAAGAAAATATTTGTTATTTATAAAGCTATCTATGTTTCTATTATAATTATTATTATTTATTATTATATAGTACGTAGATTTAATAATAAAAATCAATATTTATGATTAATATTAATGTTGAACACTCTTCATATTTTTATTATCTCAAGATTTTATTAATTTACTTTATTTATTTTCAGACCATTTTGAATATGATTAAATATTAGTTTATTTTAAATATTATTTAAATGTATTTAATCCTATGTGTTTTCCCTTGTTTTACACTAATAAGTTTGCTTTTTATCTTGCTCATATGTTATTTATAAAACTATAACTTTGTTATTATTTATAATTGAACAACATTTTGACAGACGCAGCGCTCCTATTGTGCATTTCAGTCAATCTGCATTGTGTAAAACTCCAGACATAAAGCACACCTGACTTTACTCACATTTCAAGTCAAACAGGATCTGATCTGATCTTACAATGTGTCACACACAATATCAAAATATCAATATCAATATATAAGACAGGCAAATTCAGTCCTTCAGCAGATTCAGAGATGTTTATCAAGCCAGGAAGAGAAAATAAACCCTTAGGAAATGTGGTTTCACTTTACACACACACACACACACACAAGGAGAGATACACAGGGGCGTTGTTCAGCTGCTGTCACAGAGACCAAAGCATTATGCAAATCAGCTGGTCTCCAAGAGCAACCAGAGCAGGAGGCCCCGCCCACTGAGCAGAACATGTGTCCTTCATTCAATAGCATCATCAGTGTGTGTGTTTATCCAACATATCTGACCTCTGAGTGCTTATATACACCCGCTGCTGTTTCCAGAGCACAACACACACACACACACACTCCTGAGCTTCTGATTGATAGTATTCAAACCTTTACAGTTTTACATGCTTTTGTATTGTGTTTTGCTACTCAAGGTTGATTTTACACAATAAAAAACTGAGGAAAAGTTGTGAAATAAAATTGAATATTAAAACAGCTCTTGTCTGTGTGAATATATAGTAAAGTGTCAGTTATTTCTGTGATGTAAAGCTGTATATCACGGTTTACAGTAAAAGAAAAAACAAACAAGATCAAACTTTTCTGATGTTAGTTTTAATACAGTAAAAAAATTAAATCAGAGAAATCCTCTGGCTTTATTCTGTTTTTGCTGTATTGAACACGTACCGAACCGTGACACCACTGTATCGAACCAAACAGTGATTTTTGTGAACCGTTAAACCCCTAATGTATATATATATAAAACCCCTAATGTATATATATATAAAACCCCTAATGTATATATATATAAAAAACCTAATGTATATATATATATATATATATATATATATATATATATATATATATATATATATATATATATATATATATATATATATGTGTGTGTGTGTGTGTGTGTGTGTGTGTGTATATATGTGTGTGTATTTTTTTTTTTTGTGATGCACATTTATTGCTCAGAATTCCTTTATTTTAACAGCATCATGTGCAGCATCACAAATGTCTTCACTTAATCTTGTTTTAGCATATTTTAATCTGTTTTTATTTTTAATTAATGTTATTATTTTTATTTTCTTGTTTATTTAAAGCATTTTGAATTGCCATTTCATATGAAATGTGCTATATAAATAAACTTGCCCTGCCCTGTTATGATTTTTGACTGATTTAATGCATAACTGACAATAAATATATTATATATATATATATATATATATTTTTTTTTTTTTTTTTTTTTGAAATATCTACCTTACTCCAAACTTGCAACTGCTTGCGCTGCTTCATATTTTTGTGACACACTTTAATTTTTTAGGACTCACAGATGAGCAGCTCTTATTTGAAACAGAATCAAGTCTGTACTGTTACTCCCGATGGATGTGATGCATGCTTGCAGAGTAAAACAAAACAGCGCGTGTCCCTGTGTGCTTGCTGTACCTGAGTGCTGGTCTCAGTGATGGCGATCAGCAGTTTCTCCACGGCGCTCTGCAGGCGTGTGCTGATGCTCGTCTGAAACTCCTCCCTCTCAAGTTGTAGCTCCGCCTCTTGCAGCTGTAGCTCCGCCCCTTGGTCCTTCAGCGATGTCTCCAGGCCTTCATCAATCTCAGTGTCAGCAGAAAACATGCGGAGTCGGTCTGCAGCCACATCACGGCTGAGAAAACCCTCTGAGGACGCATCTGTGTGCAGGAGAACAATTAAAAACAAGTGAACATTGGAGACGATGAGCAAACGCATCAAAACAAGAGATTATAGCACTGCACGCTCGCTATCATTACAATCCCAAGTCAGAAACAGCACACAGAAAACTCTGAACACCGCTAAATGTGTCACTATCATTAAAGAAAACAGATGAAAATAGAGTAAAGCTTGATTTATACTTGACGTGCTCATCATTGTTGTACTATTATGTGCATCCAGAGGGTGGAGACTTTATTCATCATGGGCCACCACAGTGGAATGAACCGCCAACTATTCCATTATATGTTTTACACAGTGAATGCCCTTCCAGCTGCAACCCCTATCCTGAGAAACACCCATACACACACACTCATACACTACGGCCAGTGTAGTTGATCAGTTCCCCTATAGCGCATGTGTTTGGACTGTGGGGGAAACTGGAGCACCCGGAGGAAACCCACACCAACACGGGGAGAACATGCAAACTCCACACACAAACACCAACTGACCCAGCAGAGACGGATATAATGTAAATAATTCCCCTTATAATTACTGTTTTGACAGTACTGTGATGGTTGGGGTCAGGGGTAGATGTTAATAAAATACAATTCATGGACAATAATTAATAAATAATGTAAATAATTCTTGTTGACTTCCGGCTACAGCTGTATCCCCTCTAGCAACAACTTTGCTAAATGTGTTAATTGAATTACATTTAAAATGAATAGGTATAATATTATATTATTATATTATATATATTATATATATATTAATATATAATATTATAAAATGTTTACAAATATATACATGCATACATACATACATACATACATACATACATAAGGGGTTTAATATATCTGAATAACCTGCCTCATTGAATACATTATTGACAAAAAAAAAAAAAAAAAAAAAAAAAAAATATATATATATATATATATATATGTAATTTTTAATTATTAAATATGCATTAAATTAAATAAAAGTTACAATAAAAATATTTACGATGATATTTAAAATGCTACAAACACATTTTTGGCTTTTCTCATGTGTAAATTCCCAGATTTAATATGTACTTTTTTCAACACTGATAATGATTATTAATATTTCATGAAATAATTTACACTTCACTATATGTTCACACAGAAAACAGCCTGTTAATATTTAATAATGTTTTACAATTTACACTCTGGATTTGATTGAGTGAAATTAACCTTGCTTATGAAAAGATGCAAAAAACATGTAAATAAAATTGTGCTATAAATGTATTTATTTATTAATAATTATATAATCATTAATAAATAAATAATTTATTAATTAATATATACATTTAACTAATTTAAACATGTCATTTATTTTTGTGTATTTTATGACTGAAAAAATATAATTTTTAATTACACTAACATTAAGCAGTTACTTTAAACTGTGACTTTTTAATGACAAAAATACATAATCAAAATATCAAAAATGGAGTTTATTATTTATGAGTAGGCCCACACAGAATCTGTGCATGCAGAATTCCCCAGATTTCCGCTGATTTTAGCCCATTATTAATTCTGTTTATTTACTTGAGTAAATGTGTAAATCTGAATTTATTCAGTTTTTATTTAGTAATTTATTACTTTTTATTGCATATATTAAAGTCTTAGTTATGATACTCTGCTGGATACTTCCAAAATAATTCAGCAGAAATCCGCAGATTTTTACCAAAATTCCCCGCTGAAATAGCAAAAAACGTCCGCAGATTCCGTCTGGCCCTGTTCATGAGCAACTGAATGCTGTGTTGAAGGATCAAAAAGAACATTCATTCATTTTCCTTAGTCTCTATTTCAGAGGTCGCCACAGCGGAATGAACTACCAACTATTTCAGCATATGTTTTACACAGCGGATGACCTTCCAGCAGCAACCAAGTACTGGGAAACCCCCACACACTCATTCACACACACACTCATACACTACGGTCAGTGTAGTTGATCAGTTCCCCTATAGCGCATGTGTTTGGACTGTGGGGGAAACCGGAGCACCCGGAGGAAACCCACGCCAACAAGGGGAGAACATGCAAACTTATATCGGGACTCGAACCAGCGACCTCTTTCGGTGAGGCCACAGTGCTAACCACTAAGACACCATGCTGCCTCAAAAGGGACTTTTTCAATATGAAATGAAAGCTGAGCTTGAGCGGCAGTGTAACTCTGCTTAACAATAGCTTGACTTTGGAAAACGTCTCATATAATGGTTTCCCCCAATCCAGCATGTGATGTTTAAACACACCGACAGCGGATGAAACCAAAAGAAGAGTCACGGGGGGTGAAGGAGTAAAGCGCACACAATGAAGAGCAGGTTTCATTCAGGGGCTTTCTGTGTGTCGAGTTACAGGAGTGTCCGTCTCATATTTGATCACAGAATACATGAGATGACCAGAGTAAACACTGCACACACACACACACACACACACCCAGGGGGTCACATGACTGCTTCAGAACAGCACACAAACACATCTCTATGCAAAGACAATGAGTCAACAAAGACAAACGAGACGGACAGGATCTGATCTGGTTCCTGCAGGAGGAGCAGGCCTCAATTAAAGCACCCTGACGACTGTTATTAACACACACACACACACACACACACACACACACACACACACACACACACACACACACACACACACACAACAGCTCTGCCGTGACTGTACACAAACATCCTGCTTTAACATCTGTAACTAAACCAGCTTACTGTGTTTACATTACAGATCAGCTCATATTACATGCAATATATATGCGAGTTTCGTCTGGTTTCAAGTCCAAATATCTGCTAATTATTATATCAAGAAGCATTTCATACATGAGTGATTCATGTTTAGAAATAAAGAGTCAAAATGAAGCGAGTTTCTATTCAAAACAAGCAAAATAATGTTATTTTAAAGCCAAAAACAAGATTGTTTGCTCACCCCATTGGTAGATTATTTAGTTGTTTGAAGGAAAAGCTCACTCATGTTTAACTCAATATTTCTCAAAACTAAAACTATTTTATATTTGTCTAGAAAATGCTTCGATTTCATAATTTTTAAATATTTGGACTAGTAACAAGACAAAAATGTGTAATATCATTTACAGTGTACAGAAATCTGATATACTGTGCACTTTATTAGGTACACCTGTCTAACTGCTCATTAACACAAATGTCTAATCAGCCAATCACATGGCAGCAGCTCACTGCATTTCGGCATGTAGACATGGTCAAGAGGATCTGCTGCAGTTCAGAGCGAGCATCAGAATGGGGAAGAAAGGGGATTTAAGTGACTCTGATAGTGGCATGTTTGTTGCTGCTAGACGGGCTGCTCTGAGTATTTCAGAAACTGCTGATCTACTGGGATTTTCACACACAACCACCTCTAGGCTTTACAGAGAATGCTCCGACAAAGAGGAAATATCCAGTGAGCGGCAGTTCTGTGGGCGCAAATGCCTTGTTGATGAGGCCAGAGGTCAGAGGAGAATGGCCAGACTGGCTCCAGCTGATAGAAAGGCAACAGTAACTCAAATAAGCACTCGCTACAACCGAGCTCTGCAGAAGAGCATCTCTGAACACACAACACGTCCAGCCTTGAGGCGGATGGGCTACAGCAGCAGAAGAGCACACCGGGTGCCGCTCCTGTCAGCTAAGAACAGGAAACTGAGGCTACAATTCACACAGACTCACCAAAACTGGACAATAGAAGATTGGAGAAACGTTGCTGCTCTGATGAGTCTCCATTTCTGCTCACACATTCGGATGCTCGGCTCACAATTTGGCCTCAACAACATGAAAGCATGGATCATCCTGCCTTGTATCAGCGCTTCAGGCTGGTGGTGGTGGTGTAATGGTGTGGGGGAGATTTTCTTTGGGTCCATTAGTACCAATTGAGCATCAACACCACAGCCTACCTACTATTATTGAGCATTGTTGCTGACCAATCATCTCAGACTGGTTTCTTGAACATGACGATGAGTTCACTGTACTCAAATGGCCTCCACAGTCACCAGAGCTCAATCCAATAGAGCAGCTTTGGGATGTGGTGGAACGGGAGATTGGCATCATGGATGTGCAGCCGACAAATCTGCAGCAACTGTGTGATGCTATCATGACAATATGGAGCAAAATCTCTGAGGAACATTTCCAGCAGCTTGAAGAATCTACGCCATGAAGAATTCAGGCAGTTCTGAACGCAAAAAGGGGCCAACCTGGTACTAATTTGGTGTACCTAATAAAGTGGCCGGTGAGTGTATAATTATGGGTAATATATTTGAACATGTGCACATTTGTAATTCCAGTGATTGAAACTTATACATACACTGATATTTTTGCAGTATTTATATGTTGACCACACGTACATGACAGATTTATTAATATCAGTGAAATTGTGTGTTAAATATGAATATTAGCAATTATTACAAATGATCAGATTTCTACATTTTTATGGTGCTTAAATATCAAAGAAGTGTGCCACATGACTGAGATTTTAGTTTAGCACAGGTCACCCAAAATGAAAAAGCTGTCATGATCTACTCATCCTTCACCTGTTAGAAACCAGTTTGAGTCTCTTTCATCTGCTGAACACAAAAGCAGATGTTTTGAAGAATGCTAAAGCCCCTAACCACTGACTCCAATAGTGTTTGCTTTTCTATGGCGCAGGTTTTGTTCAGAATCTCTTCTTTTGTGTTCAGCAGATAAAAAGAAACTCATAAAGGCTACAAACACTTGAAGAGGAGTAAAGGAGAGTAAATAGTGCGCACATTTTACATTTTACGCCCCATTCACACGGGGCTTCAGCGTCAACGCTTGACTGAGGGCGTGTCTGAAGTTGAGGCTGAAGCAAAATGTCAGCCAATGAAATTCAGGCAGCAAGAGGCCACTGTCTAGCTGGTGTATTTGCATACAGCGATCTGATTGGCTGACGCTTCCGTCGGCGCTTGAAAAGTTGAGCTAGTCCCAACTTCTGCAGCGAGCAACGCCTGATCGACGGATCCACAATGCAGTTCGGCAACGCCTGACGTCACCCATTCAAAGTGAATGGGAAGCGTTAACGCTGACGCCCCGTGTGAATGGGGCGTTAGGGTAACCTGTCCCTTTAAATAATATTATTATAGCACTCTGAAAATGTTGACAAACTAAACAGCATACAGCAAAATGCAACACACACGCACGCACGCACGCACACACACACAAGCAATTTTCTCAGCAAGCAACTGTTAGCATTGCTGGTGTTGAAGCTTTTAATCTAGCAGAGAGAGGTATCCAAAATGTTCAGATGTAATCATCATGTTTATTCATTCATTCATTTTCCTTCGGCTTAGTCCCATTATTAATCAGGGGTCGACACAGCGGAATGAACCACCCACTATTCCAGCACGTGTTTTCATCAGCATGTTTTGAATCAGCTTCACTAGTTAAGACTGCACTTTAAATTGTCTTGTGAATTATTTCGAGATTAATTAGCATGTGACTCGGTGTGCAAAGTTTGACCAATTTTACGCAGTTTAATACAAAAAAATACATGAACATTTGGAACTCCATGCGCGAAGACCTCAATGCTAAATTACTAATTGTTAGCAGCGTGACTGACCGGTGTTGCTCTGCTGCCCTCTGCTGGACGCCTCCAGTATGGCCTCCACATGAGTGCCGATGGTCTGCTCCGCCGCCGCTGTGGTCTTCAGCACCTCCATCAGTACCCGACGGAGACCAGCGTTCACCAGACGCAGACCATCCCTGACGGAGAGAAACATCACCATTTCATTTCTCTTTCAATTCATTTCACTCATTCATTTCTCCACCCACCCATTAACTCATTCATCCACCTGTGCATTTATTCATCCACACACCCACACAAATATCATATCCAACTATCCATTCATCCACTCATTCATCTCATTAATATTCATCCCCGCACTCAACTCTCTGCCTTTTCATCCATCCACCCTTACCCAACCATTCATCCACCTATCCATCTACCCACTTATCCATCCATCCATCCATTTACACAACTATCGCACCCAGTTATTTATTCATCCTCATTCATTCCATAACATCCAACCCTCCACATTTTCATCCATCCACCTATACATTCATTCAACCATGCATTCATCCACAAACCTATTGCACCCATCTATCCATTCACCCACTCATTCATCTCAAAACCTCCATCTTCACAACCAACCCTCTACTTTTTCATCCATCCATCCACCAATACATCCATCCACAATCCTAATCCACCCATCTATCCATTCACCCACTCATTCATCACATAACATCCATCCCCGCAACCAACCCTCCATCTTTTCATCCATCCACCCACCAATCCATTCATCCATTCATTATGCATCCATCCACCCACACAACTCTCACACCCAGCTATTCATTCATTCTTTCATTCATCCCATAACATCCAACCCTCCACCTTTTCATCCATCTATCCACCAATCCATCTATCCAACCAAACAACCACATATACATCGATTCATTCATTCATCCATCCATTCATCCACAAAACTAATATATCCATTTATCCATTCATCCACTCATTCATCTCAGAAATCCATCCCACACCCAATACTCCACTTTTTCATCTGTACACCATTCCATCTATCCACCCATCCACCAATACATTCATTCAGTCATCCATCCAATCACAATCCCAATCCACCCATCTATCTATCCATTCATCCACTCATTCACCACATAACATCTATCCCTCCACCTTTTCATCCATCCACCAATCTATCCATTCAGTAATCCATCCATCCACAATCCCAATCTATCCATCTATCCATTCATCCACTCATTCACCACATAACATCTATCTCGCACACAACCCTCCACCTTTTCATCCATCCATCCACTAATCTATCCATTCAGTCATCCATCCATCCACAATCCATCCATCTATCCATTCATCCACTCATTCACCACATAACATCTATCCCGCACACAACCCTCCACCTTTTCATCCATCCATCCACTAATCTATCCATTCAGTCATCTATCCATCCACAATCCCAATCCATCCATCTATCCATTCATCCACTCATTCACCACATAACATCTATCCCTCCACCTTTTCATCCATCCACCAATCTATCCATTCAGTCATCCATCCATCCACAATCCCAATCTATCCATCTATCCATTCATCCACTCATTCACCACATAACATCTATCCCGCACACAACCCTCCACCTTTTCATCCATCCATCCACTAATCTATCCATTCAGTCATCTATCCATCCACAATCCCAATCCATCCATCTATCCATTCATCCACTCATTCACCACATAACATCCATCCCCGCACACAACCCTCCACCTTTTCATCCATCCATCCACTAATCCATCCATCCACCAATACATCAATTTAGTCATCCATCCATCCACAATGCTAATCCACCCATCTATCCATTCATCCATTCATTATCTATCCAGCCCTTCCCCTTTTCATCCATCCATCTAATCAAGACATTTCCCACCCACTTATCTATTCATTCATCCATCCATTTACTCACTCCTCCATCCACCTATCACCAATCTTACCCCGCAACCAACCCTCCACCCTTTCATCCACCCCTCCATCACCTCTAATGACCCCACAGAGCTGTAGAATGTGCCGAATCCGTCACTAACTCCACTGATTCTGACCTCTCAGTGATGATGTCATCAGACGACAGCTCTGGCTCTTCTCCAGACGGCTGTGATGATGTCACACTCCGCCCATGACCTCTGACCTCCGCCGCCTCCTCCTCCTCATCTTTCTGTTGGAGTTTGTGCACAGGCAGAAAAGAAACGGCCGACAAGAAGCCCGTCATTTCATCAAGCTCTTTTTAAACAGTGATGCACAGTTCACATAGGCAAATACAAACAAATCCACTGCTCCACGCTGCTATAGCAACACTGAGCTACACAGAGGGAGAGCGGCGCCACCTGCCGGAGCAGAGGGAGAGGTGCAGGACACCGTTTACACTGAAATACAGGTGTGCTCAACCCATTAATTAACCCTTGATCATCCCTGAAGGTCATCCATTTGAGATGAATGGGTGTCAGTTTTTTAAATAGTGAGAAATATTACCTCTGATGTTTAACTTAAATATTTATATTAATAATTTACATAATAGCTAATAAAATGCACATTTGACCTCCCCTATAATGGTTCAAACCATTATGAATTATTGATTGTGCCTAAGTAGTGCAGGGGAGCCCAAAATCACTGTCTGTTAATAACAGATTATAAATATCAAAGATAAATCAAACATAGTTTGCATTTTACAGACATCTGCTGGCAAACTGAAAGTTAACTTAAACAATTAAATGATAAGTGCAATATTTAAATGGTAATGAATTTATTGATAAGTTGTTTCACAAGAAAAGTAGGCCATCTTTGATAATTAGACAACTGCTGAAACAGCCAATCAGAGGATACTGTCGATACACTCGATACCCCTCAAAACTTAAATAAAAAAATAAAAAATAACTCAACTTAAAAAAATGAGATGTAATTGAATGAAATATTAACATGTATTCCAGAGTAACGTTAATGAAGAAATATTTCAGTCAAGGTATAATTCACACACTGTTTACCTGCTGTGTCTGTGTGCTGCAGCTCTGCATGTGAGGAAACAGATGTTGTTTCTCAGTGTCGTCTTCTCTGTCCTTCATCTGCTGCAGCTCCTGCTCTCTCTGTTACACACACACACACACACACACACACACACACACACACAGAGAATCAAGAGTCAGATGAAGCTTTAACTGAAGAGTGAAGCGGTGAAGTCCATACAGTAAAGCCATGCAGAGCTGATCCAGCCGCTGAAGCACAGCAAACATCATCACAAACATGAGACGGCATTGGAATCTTGTATATTGCATTAACAAATGTTGAAAACTCATATTAAAACTTTTTAAAACAGTAAAAATTTATTATAAAAAAATAAAATTAAAATCTAATCAATATCAGAGTTTTTAAATATCAAATTTAAAAAGCAAATTGATTTATTTTAAAATCAAAATGTCATTTATATTAAGCAAAATAATGACGAAAACAAAAAAACTAAAACACCTCATTTAAAATTAAATTAATTTAAATGAACATTATTACATTACATTTTTCAATTATTAATATTTTTCATTAAAATTCATTAAAATTAAAATAAGGAATTTATTCTGAAATATGTCTCATTTAAAAAAGAAAAAGATGCTGGAGAAGGTTATTTTTAGAGGTGGAGAGGGTCATGTTGAACTGCTGAGCTCTTCTTTCATGCAGAAGAAGCAGAGAGGAAGCGGAAGTGGAAGTGTTTCCTGAGAGAGTCTAGAAGGGATACAGCTGTGGATGCTCTCATCAATATAGCACCATTTTACTGAAACTGTACAACAATAATTAATATTTGTACCTCACTGTGAGGGTCAGATCCAATTATTGAGGGTTAGATACAATTAATGGGTAATGTTATGAATCATATCAATAGTTCTTGTTAACTTCCAGCCACGGCTGTATCCCTTGTAGCAACAACCGCAGAACAGCAGCTCACACACACCTGCAGGAGGCGCTGCTGCAGTGTGTGTATCTGTGCGCTCAGGTGTGTGTTCTGCTCCTGCTGCATCTCCAGCTGGTGTGTGTGTGTGTGTTTCTGAGCTCGTCCAGCACGCGTGTGTGTTCCTGCTCCTGCTGCACCAGCGCAGAGCTCAAGTCTTCATCATCAACATCATCATCATGGTGAGTTTGCTCTTCTGGAGACTGTGGACGAGTGTGAAACTCACTCATCAATCCTCTACATCTGATTATAGACTGATCTAGAATCAGCTGAACGTACAAACATAACTCTCCATCCAGAATAATAACAATCAGCTCAACATTTCAATCAGAATCACGGCAGGAGAACAGCAGAACACTCGAATAATGAGCAGTGTGGGCTACATCACTCCAGAAAAATGACCATCTACTAAATACAGCATTCACGCTTACCTATCAGCCCTTTAGGGTGGGGCTATCAGCCCATTGGGCGGAGCTATCAGTACTTTAGGATGGGGATACCACTGCTTTATGGGTGGGGCTATCAGTCCATTGGGCGGAGCTATCAGTACTTTAGGATGGGGTTACCACTGCGTTATGGGTGGGGCTATCAGTCCATTGGGCGGAGCTATCAGTACTTTAGGATGGGGTTACCACTGCGTTATGGGTGGGGATATCAGTCGATTGGGCGGAGCTATCAGTACTTTAGGGTGGGGCTACCACTGCGTTATGGTTGGGGCTATCAGTCCATTGGGCGGAGCTATCAGTACTTTAGGATGGGGTTACCACTGCGTTATGGGTGGGGCTATCAGTCCATTGGGCGGAGCTATCAGTACTTTAGGATGGGGTTACCACTGCGTTATGGTTGGGGCTATCAGTCCATTGGGCGGAGCTATCAGTACTTTAGAGTGTAGCTATCAGTCCTTTAGGGTAGGACTACCACTGCGTTATGGGTGGAGCTATCAGTCCATTGGGCGGAACTATCAGTCCTTTAGGGTGGGGCTACCACTGCGTTATGGGTGGGGCTATCAGTACTTTTGGGTGGAGCTATCAGTACTTTAGGGTGGAGCAATCAGTGCTTTAGGGCGGAGCTATCAGTACTTTAGGGCGGAGCTATCAGTGCTTTAGGGCGGAGCTATCAGTGCTTTAGGATGAGACTGCCAGTACTTTAGGGTGGTATAATCAGTCCTCTAGGACAGGGATTCTCAACCGGTGGGCCGCGACCCACTAGTGGGCCTCAGCGATCCTGCAGGTGGGCCATGAAATTAAAATAAATTCTCAACATTATAATACATTTTTCATTTCAAAATTTTCAAAATTTCATTATTAAAATGCTGTATTGCATAGTGAAGTAATGCACTCTCCTGTTCTCTGATTACTTCAATTTGGTGCAAAAACAGCCTCATGCCTGCGTCTGCAGCTAGTACACTCGGGTCTGTTCATTCACAAACTAACATTATGCATGAAGTGAAAGTCTGTCTGTGTGTAGTTTAGGATGAACTATTTAATATATCCGCATAGTTGTCCAAAATAATGTCCTGAGTGATTTATAACAGACGTTCGCTCATACAGGAGGATCCAGCGAGACTCAATGCTGTTTCTGTCATAGACTATAAATTAAACCTGCATATGAGCTTCAGACGTGCTCTGGCAGAGCGGTTCACTGTTCCTGTCAGCGATCTGCCAATAATATTCAGCTGCAAACTCCTAAAAAAATTGATCTGAGAAAAAAAGTGGGCCCTGAATAGAAAAAGGTTGAGAAAATCCCTCCTTCAGGATTGGACCACCAGTCATTTAGGGTGTGGCTATCTGTCATTTAGGGTGGGGCTATCAGTCCTTTAAAGTGGGGCTATCAGTCATTTAGGGTAGGGCTATCAGTCCTTTAGGGTGGGGCTATGAGTCATTTAGGGTGTGGTTATCTGTCATTTAGGGTGGGGCTATCAGTCCTTTAGGGTGTGGCTAGCTGTCATTTAGGGTGTGGCTATCAGTCATTTAGGGTGTGGCTATCAGTCATTTAGGGTGTGGCTATCTGTCATTTAGGGTGGGGCTATCAGTCATTTAGGGTGTGGCTATCAGTCATTTAGGGTGTGGCTATCTGTCATTTAGGGTGGGGCTATCAGTCATTTAGAGTCCTGTCTCATTTCTGCCCTGAATTTTGTTAGCAACGCCCATTTTTTAACAATCTAATCGGATCCCAAAGGATGAAATCGAGCACCGCCCTTTTCTCAGTTCAGGTCCGTTTTAAGTGGATGTACATCACAACAGAGGAAAAAAGACAATCTTACCTTCAATCTCATAATGACTTTAAATTATTTTATAAAGTATTTAAATTACTTTTTATCACGTTGCCTGAAAATGTCTTTAACTCTAACGTTCTTTAACTCGACTCTAAAAGTAGTTTAGGTACTGGACTCAAAACTACTTCAAATATATCTATATATATTATTATATTGCATAGACATTTCTCATTATGATGTCTTTTTCTGTTAAAGTTTTAGAAATTCAGTTTTCATAGTATTAGCTATTTTTGATTCTTAAAATGTAAAATCTTTTCACTAAACTGCAGTTATTTAAATTCAGTTTCTATTATTGTCCAGAATTTGCATTTTCTATTTTTATATATAAATTTGTCACATTTTTTGTAACTTAGTTCTTCATGTTTGATATTTTCTGCTTCTTAAAGTCTTCATATGTTTGTGTAAATATAGTTTGTTTTTGTTATTTTGGAAAAAGGTTTATAAAAAAATAATCAAAAATCATTTTAAAGTGCAGTAATTCTAGCAGAGCTAGGATTAAGTGTTTTTAATAATGCATTTTCTTTCCCAATAAAAGCAAATACTGCAGGAGCCTGTACTGTACGCTGCTTTAACAGTAGATACAGCACGCTTTAATAATCTCTCATCAAGAGGAGCACACGATCACTCTGACAGGAGATTCACAGAGTCGGAATCAGTCAAATAATCTGTTCATCCTCATCTCATCAGGAACACGGTGTGTGTGTGTGTGTGTGTGTGTGTGTGTCATGTGGGGAATACTACAAAAATGACTGTTAGTTTACAGAAGACTCACTCACTCACTCACTCACTCACCCTGAATCAGGAGCTGATGATGTCGTATTTAAGGCTGAAACTGAATGTTGAGTAGGGGGCGGAGCTTTGTTTTGGTTACCGTCTGTCATATTTAATTAACAAATGTAGGGGGGCAAGGCTAAGCAATTTTACCCCAATCAGAGTCAGAGTGTGTGTTAGTTTTCAGAGGACACACACACTCACTCACGTCAGCTGATGTACTGATGACAGAAACTGAAGCTCATTGGTGGAGTATGGAGATCAGTCATATGAATATTCATGAGCTCACCTTCTCAGATGTCCACCTGTGCTCTTCTTCCTCTTCCTGTCCGCTGTTCTCCGTCTGCATGCCGGTGCTCGTCTCGCGGGTCTGTTTGCTGATTCGCTCGTGTTCGGTCTGCTGCGCGAACTCCACCGACATCTGCACGATCACCTGATACACACACACACACACACACACACACACACACACACACACACACACACACACACACACACACACACTTAAGATTTAAGATCAATCACAACAGATATATTTACTTATTCAAAGTGGAAGATTTCAGAGAACGTGTGTGTGTGTGTGTGTGTGTGTGTGTGTGTGTGTGTGGGAAACCTGTGGAAAGCACTGAGCGCATTACGTCACTCATGTCTTTTTCATTCTCCAATCAAATGAAAGCAGAGGCGGGGTTTCTGTCGAGCTGACAGCAGTGTTTGTGTTGTCAATACAGCTATGCAGACTTTTAAAGATGGAGGAGAAACTAGTGGTCGCTATTTCAAGTTATCCAGTTTGTATGAAGTTATACCAAGTTATACAGTTTGTATGACTTCACAAATCCTGAATATCACAATGTTATTAAATATTATAATTATAAGAACATCTACAGCAAGACTTGAGCACACTTTCGGTGTGATCAGCCCATTATTCTGCCAAATGAAGGGCATTTAGTGCAGGTATAATATCATAAATATCCAGCTGCAGTGAGTGCATCACCAATCAGTAACAAGCTCAAAGTTTACATGATC